>NW_025422430.1:0-66132 GCF_011764305.1 Mustela putorius furo
AAACCAGCTGTTTGAACATCCGATCTAGACTTCTGAAGGGATCCAGCGCAAACACTCACATGGAGCCGCATGACTCCCCCTCTTTTCATCATTGGTAGCATCTCTGCAAGCTATTCAACTCTCCAGGTCTCTCATGTCTCAGGGTGTCCACAAACCATGATGGAAGGTTTTTTGTGTGTGACCTCAGAAAAGCATTTTTTTTAACAAAAACCTTGAGAAGAACTCATTTAAAGCAGCTCCTGCTCCCACTTGTCAGGAGCTCTCTTAGCCCATTTGTCATAAGCTTGTGCCCCCTTTAGGTCACGGCTAACCCCGATTTACTCATCGTGGTCTGCTTTGCTCTTCCTATATGCCTTTCCTATTATAACCAATGCCGCCCACAGTATATAATAGAACCCTTTCTTTAGTTGATGGTTTGTCGTGGAAACGTTCTCCAATTCTTACAGTCCACCCAGCATTTTAGTATTCTATTCACTAGTACTGGCATGATTATATATGGTCACTGATTCCCAAAAACCACAAAAGTAAAATAAATGATATTTTTCCAAATTGGTCTAAGACCATCTTTTAAGATAATAGTTACAATCACTTATAATTGAAGCTTATTGTCAACTAACTCTGCTATGACAAGCATTTGGTCTTGTGGTCTGTAAGGTATTATACAAATACTTACATGGCCGTTAAAAATACCTAAAACCGTAACCTCTGCAGTTAAATTTTGGCGGTATCCTAATTTCTTCAAATTTTTTCCAGCACACCTAAAAGAAAAGTTAAATGTGATCTAAAAAGTTATCTTTTGCACTGGCAAAAAAAAAAAAGTATAGTACCACATTTCCATTTCCTGAACTTGTATAGCTGTACACCAGGCATCATGTTGTTTTGTATATGAACTACTTCTTTCAATCCTAAACAATTGTATGAAGTAGGTATGGGTCATGATCCCCCCATTTACCATTAAGTAAAACTGATCTTGAGGTGTTATGCACTTAGGGCTTTCCATTACTTGCTCACAAAACCTGTGATGCTGCTCAGCAGCACACACCTCCCACCCCAGCTGCACGTGTCCCCTGAAGACTTCCTGCATGCTGAGGGAGTTATATTTTTGACTTCACCAAGTATGTACAAACACCTAATGAGCCACAGTACTTGTCCTTTACCACCACCCCGAGTTGAGAGCTATACATCGTGTTTCTTTCTTGAAGTACTATTTAAAAAGATAAAATTTTTAAAATAGTAAAATTATATACGGGCAAGAAATTTTTTTTTAAAAAAGTGAATGACACTAATCTACTCAAAACTACACTTACTAAAAAATTGTTAAGGCAGACTTTTCTAACAAGGTACTCTTGTGTCAAAAATCTCTCCAGTTACGAGTTTTTAATTAAAGTCTCAGAGTAATTAAGGATAAGAAGTAAAATAAATACAGAGTAAGTAAAATGTTTAACTCTATATTACTTAGAGCATTTTTAAAATTGGTCTCTTTAATAGTAGTGCCATGTTTTGTCCATCATGCACTGTTTTTACTCATGGTGTTAATAGGTTGTGTTAACAAACATTAAGAAGGCTCTGAAAGGGATACCACACTTGAATGTTGTGGTCAATCAAAATCATGGTAACTACAGCTACTAACCAAATGAGATTTTTAAAATTATTTAAAATAAACACTTAGCATTTTAAAACAAAGTCAAGGTCATTGTACAATCCCTTCCTCTCCATTCTGAAATCCCAAAGTCTGAAATATTCTAACATTTTCTGTTAAACTTATGACGGCTCAATTGTGGCCGCATCCGATCTGAGTTTATGACAGTGTTTCACCTCTTTAATTAATACACTTAAGAGTAAAGAGTGAAAATGGTAGGAAGACCATTTTTGCCCTAGAACCCCAGGGAGTGTTGTGTAATATTAGTAAATTTATCTGCTCCCATGTTATCTTTCTGCAAAGGGAAAAAATTATGAATGCTGAGACACACTGGCCCTCAGAGTTTCAATATGTGATTGTGGACATGTATTTTCACATTTAAGAAATCCTAAAGATATCTGTATGGTTTCTCTACTTTAAATGGTTTTAGGGGCGCCTGGGTGGCTCAGTGGTTTAAGCCGCTGCCTTTGGCTCAGGTCATGATCTCAGCATCCTAGGATCGAGCCGCATCATCGGGCTCTCTGCTCAGCGGGGAGCCTGCTTCCTCTCTCTCTCTCTCTCTGCCTGCCTCTCTGCCTACTTGTGATCTCTGTCTGTCAAATAAATAAATAAAATCTTTATAAAAAAATGGTTTTATTTTATTTTTTTTTAATTTTTTAACATTAATTTATATTTATTTTCAGCATAACAGTATTCATTGTTTTTGCACCAACCCAGTGCTCCATGCAAACCGTGTTGTCTCCATACCCACAAGCAGGTTCCCCCTACCCTCCCACCCCTGCCGCATCAAACCCCTCAGATTGTTTTTCAGAGTCCATAGTCTCTCATGATTCACCTCCCTTCCAATGTCCCTCAACTCCCTTCTGTTCTCTAACTCCCGTTGTCCTCCAAGCTATTTGTTATGGTCCACAAAAAGTGAGACAATATGATAATTGACTCTCTCTGCTTGACTGATTTCACTCAGCATAATCTCTTCCAGCCGCGTCCATGTTGCTACAAAAGTTGGGTATTCATCTTTCTGATGGAGGCATAATACTCCATAGTGTGTATATGGACCACATCTTCCTATTATCCATTCGTCCGTTGAAGAGCATCTTGTTCTTTCCATAGTTTGGCAACCGTGGCCATTGCTGCTATAAACATTGGAGTACAGATGGCTCTTCTTTTCACTCCATCTGTATCTTTGGGGTAAATACCCAGGAGTACAATTGCAGGGTCATAGGGAAGCTCTATTTTTAATTTCTTGAGGAATCTCCACAATGTTCTCCAAAGAGGCTGGACCAACTTGCATTCCCACCGACAGTGTAAGAGGGTTCCCCTTTCCTCCACATTCCCCTCCAACACATGTTGGTTTCCTGTCTTGTTAATTATGGCCATTCTAACTGGTGTAAGGTGATATCTCAATGTGTTTTTTTTTTTTTTTTTTATATATGCCAATTTTCTTTTTTTTTATTTTTTTGTTTTTTATTTTTATTTTTTTTTTAATTTTTTATTTTTGATAACATATATTTTTTATCCTCCAGGGGTACAGTTCTGTGAATCACCAGGTTTACACACTTCACAGCACTCACACCAAATCACATACCCTCCCCAATGTCCATAATCAAACCCCCTCTCTCCAAAACCCCCTGCCCCCAGCAACCCTCCCCTCACTGAAATGGACAGGTCATCCAAGCAAAAGATCAGCAAGGAAATAAAGGCCTTAAAAACGACACACTGGACTAGATGGACATCACAGATATCTTCAGAATATTTCATCCCAAAGCAACAGAATACACATTCTTCTCTAGTGCACATGGAACATTCTCCAGAATAGATCACATCCTCGGTCCTAAATCAGGACTCAACCGGTATCAAAAGATTGGGATCATTCCCTGCATATTTTCAGACCACAATGCTCTAAAGCTAGAACTCAACCACAAAAGGAAGTTTGGAAAAGAACCCAAATACATGGAGACTAACAGTATCCTTCTAAAGAATGAATGGGTCAAACCGGGAAATTAAAGAAGAATTGAAAAAAATCATGGAAACAAATGATAATGAAAATACAACGGTTCAAAATCTGTGGGACACAACAAAGGCAGTCCTGAGAGGAAAATATATATTGGTACAAGCCTTTCTCAAGAAACAAGAAAGGTCTCAGGTACACAACCTAACCCTACAACCTAAAGGAGCTGGAGAAAGAACAAGAAAGAAACCCTAAGCCCAGCAGGAGAAGAGAATCATAAAGATCAGAGCAGAAATCAATGAAATAGAAACCAAAAAAAACAATAGAACAAATCAACGAAACTAGGAGCTGGTTCTTTGAAAGAATTAATAAAATTGATAAACCCCTGGCCCGACTTATCAAAAAGAAAGAGAAAGGACCCAAATAAATAAAATCATGAATGAAAGAGGAGAGATCACAAAACAACACCAAAGAAATACAAACTATTATAAGAACGTACTATGAGCAAACTCTACGGCAATAAATTTTGACAATCTGGAAGAAATGGATGCATTCCTAGAAACATATAAACTACCACAACTGAGCCAGGAAGAAATAGAAAGCCTGAACAGACCCATAACCAGTAAGGAGATTGAAACAGTCATTAAAAATCTCCAAACAAACACAAGCCCAGGGCCAGACGTCTTCCCGGGGGGAATTCTACCAAACATTTAAAGAAGAACTAATTCCTATTCTCCTGAAACTGTTCCAAAAAATAGAAATGGAAGGAAAACTTCAAACTCATTTTATGAGGCCAGCATCACCTTGATCCCCAAAACCAGACAAGGATCCCACCAAAAAAGAGAGCTATAGACCGATATCCTTGATGAACACAGATGCGAAAATACTCAACAAAATACTAGCCAATAGGATTCAACAGTACATTAAAAGGATTATTCACCACGACCAAGTGGGATTTATTCCAGGGCTGCAAGGTTGGTTCAACATCCGCAAATCAGTCAATGTGATACAACGCATCAATAAAAGAAGAACAAGAACCATATGATACTCTCAATAGATGCTGAAAAAGCATTTGACAAAGTACAAGAATCCCTTCCTGATCAAAACTCTTCAAAGTGTAGGGATAGAGGGCACATACCTCAATATCATCAAAGCCATCTATGAAAACCCACCGCAAATATCATTCTCAATGGAGAAAAACTGAAAGCTTTTCCGCTAAGGTCAGGAACACGGCAGGGATGTCCATTATCACCACTGCTATTCAACATCGTACTAGAGGTCCTAGCCTCAGCAATCAGGACAACAAAAGGAAATTAAAAGGCATCCAAATCGGCAAGAAGAAGTCAAATTATCACTCTTCGCAGATGATATGATACTATATGTGGAAAACCCAAAAGACTCCACTCCAAAACTGCTAGAACTTATACAGGAATTCAGTAAAGTGTCAGGATATAAAATCAATGCACAGAAAAATCAGTTGCTTTTCTCTACACCACACCAACAGCAAGACAGAAGAAAGAGATATTAAGGAGTCAATCCCATTTACAATTGCATCCAAACCATAAGATACCTAGGAATAAACCTAACCAAAGAGACACAGAATCTATACTCAGAAAACTATAAAGTACTCATGAAAGAAATTGAGGAAGACACAAAGAAATGGAAAAATGTTCCATGCTCCTGGATTGGAAGAATAAATATTGTGAAAATGTCTATGCTACCTAAAGCAATCTACACATTTAATGCAATTCCTATCAAAGTACCATCCATCTTTTTTCAAAGAAATGGAACAAATAATGCTAAAATTTATATGGAACCAGAAAAAGACCTCGAATAGCCAAAGGGATATTGAAAAAGAAAGCCAACGTTGGTGGCATCACAATTCCGGACTTCAGGCTCTATTACAAAGCTGTCATCATCAAGACAGACATGGTACTGGCACCAAAAAACAGACACATAGATCAATGGAACAGAATAGAGAGCCCAGAAATAGACCCTCAAATCTATGGTCAACTAATCTTCGACAAAGCAGGAAAGAATGTCCAATGGAAAAAGAGGACAGCCTTTTCAATAAATGGTGCTGGGAAAATTGGACAGCCACATGCAGAAAAATGAAATTGGAACCATTCCCTTACACCACACACAAAAATAGACTCAAAATGGATGAAGGACCTCAATGTACGAAAGGAATCCATCAAAATCCTTGAGGAGAACACGGGCAGCAACCTCTTCGACCTCTGCCGCAGCAACATCTTCCTAGGAACAACGCAAAAGGCAAGGGAAGCAAGGGAAAAAATGAACTACTGGGATTTCATCAAGATCAAAAGCTTTTGCACAGCAAAGGAAACAGTTAACAAAAATCAAAAAGACACAACTGACAGAATGGGAGAAGATATTTGCAAACGACATATCAGATAAAGGACTAGTGTCCAGAATCTATAAAGAACTTAGCAAACTCAACACCCAAAGAATAAATAATCCAATCAAGAAATGGGCAGAGGACATGAACAGACATTTCTGCAAAGAAGACATCCAGATGGCCAACAGACACATGAAAAAGTGCTCCATATCACTCGGCATCATGGAAATACAAATCAAAACCACAATGAGATATCACCTCACACCAGTCAGAATGGCTAAAATCAACAAGTCAGGAAATGACAGATGCTGGCGAGGATGCGGAGAAAGGGGAACCCTCCTACACTGTTGGTGGGAATGCAAGCTGGTGCAGCCACTCTGGAAAACAGCATGGAGGTTCCTCAAAATGTTGAAAATAGAACTGCCCTATGACCCAGCAATTGCACTATTGGGTATTTACCCTAAAGATACAAATGTAGTGATCCAAAGGGGCACATGCACCCGAATGTTTATAGCAGCAATGTCCACAATAGCCAAACTATGGAAAGAACCTAGATGTCCATCAACAGATGAATGGATCAAAAAGATGTGGTATATATACACAATGGAATACTATGCAGCCATCAAAAGAAATGAAATCTTGCCATTTGCAACAACGTGGATGGAACTAGAGTGTATCATGCTTAGCGAAATAAGTCAAGCAGAGAAAGACAACTATCATATGATCTCCCTGATATGAGGAAGTGGTGATACAACATGGAGGCTTAAGTGGGTAGAAGAAGAATAAATGAAACAAGATGGGATTGGGAGGGAGACAAACCATAAGTGACTCTTAATCTCACAAAAAAATGGTTTTAAATCCTAATCCACATGAAAACTGAACTAATTATAAGCAAATCAGAATCCACTATTTTCTAAATGGTCAGACCTGAAATAAATCAACTTTCATACTGCTACTTAAAACAAAGCTTTCCCCCTTTTTCACTTATAGTATATTGAGTTTTGCTCAAAAAATCATTTAGTAATGCCATATGCATATTTATGTACCCTTGCTAAATAATTTCATACTCACTCCTATGCAAAACATGACAGGTAAGAGGAAGACTGACCAAGAAAATAGTCACATTTTACACTATCTTTAATATAGATTAAAGAAGAAGTCTGGTAAATAGTGCAGAATATTTTATAAAGACTCATGTAAAGATAGGACTTAAAAGGTGAGGGACAAGGAGCAGGCTAGGAAACAAAGCTCTAAGATGCTGGTCTCATGGCAGCATAACAGAAAAATCAACATTTTGAGTTTCACACAGCTTTAGTCTTCTAAAATTCTCCTGCTTTTTCAGGAGCTCACACATTTGGTTTGACAAGTACTGCTTAAGACTACATCATAAACTGATTCTCAAATATTACTGTTAAGAGGCAGAAATGGTGGAAAAATGGAACTAATGAGCTTCTACATGTTTACCACATGTACACAACCTTACAAAGGAGTCTCCATGTTTTTAAATTCATAGTCACACAAATATAATAATAGAAAATATAATCTCCATCTTATATATGAGAAAGCTAAGATTTAGAAGAGCCAGGACTCAAGCCCAGGTCCTTTGGTTACAAAAGTCAAAACTTTTCCCAATACAGCTCCATACTTCTTCCACTTACAATACAAAATAGAGAACAGCTTCAAAAACAAAAGCAATAACAAATTCTACTCAAAATCAGCCTTCCTACTAGAGCAGTATTTGGCATAAAAGATAGAACCAACAAAAAGCGACCATGAAAACATAAAAAGGTTATGAAAATCTCTACAGGTATCGATGAAGTGGATGAAGAGTATGTGAGAACATATACCGGGGCCTGTAGTAATGGAAGTGATCTGGAGGAGGGGTTGCTAGAATAAGAATGATGACTCTCTTCTTTAATTAAGACCTTCTCCAATAACCGGGCATACGTGCACACACACGTGGATGTGCACATACCCAATTCCTTATAACTTTTGTGTGGTATGTTAGTTGATAAGTCCTTCAACAAACCAAAACTGAAGATACATAAATGGAAAATGGGATTTGACTGAGACAAGTAGTAGGTAAATCTGACCATTTACACTTCCTTAAAATTAAAATTCAATGTAAAAGATACCTTTTTTAAAATCCTCACCTTATATTGGCTTATATGAGACAAGAGAGATGAAGAAGCATTGCAAGAGTTTCTAATGAAGGGGTTGACAGAAAGTGAAGGAAGAGTAAGACTAACAGGAAAAGCTTCCAGATACGTGAGACTTCCCAAAGCATTAGGGAAGTATACAGGTCTCTAACTCTCTTCAACATTACTATCTTAAAAAGAAACCTTAACAGATAAAAATTAACAACAGGTAGAGGTTCATCACCAAATGATGGAGAGTTGTGTGTCAAATAGAATACACAATGAAATAGAGTAACCCTCTTAAAAACAAGTATCCAGTGAACAGTTAAGGTCCTCAAAGGCAAGAAGTGTGTTATGCCTCTATCCCCATCATCCTCCCTTCCCCTCTTACCCTCACCAGCATACAGGTATACAGAGGAACATAGAACCATGAAATACACACACCTGCCCAAAACAAATTCACTAAGCATCATCATACCCAAATTTGATTAATGATATGAAGCTAATTTTGTCCTTTCTTAAGATAATTTATTGAACGCTTGATAATATAGAGACATAAACAGATTCAGTCAATTATTAAAAAGTCCATATTAAGTACTGTTCTTCATCCGCACATCACAATTGCCATAAAAAGTTTAATATACCATTAAATACATGTATGTCTAGTGTCAATATTTTAAGACCTTTCAGTGTATATATTTGCAAAGATATACATCACATAGAATTAAAATCCCAAAAATAAAAGAAAGAAAAGAGAAACAGCTGCTGCTTGCCAGACTCACTTACCCAGAGCCAGAAATACAAATAGGGGTAGTGAGAATAAAAAGTGACATCAGAAATCAAAACATGCTACAACCTGGTAGTTCTAGAAACTTTTGAAGTAAAATTTGGGGAGGCTAAAACAAATGACAACAAAACCAGAAAGGAAGACTGGCGTCAACGGTGGATGGTCTGCTACCATATGTACCCAGGTGACCTTGTTCAACTCACTTAACTTCTCTAGGCCTCAGATTCCCCATGTGTAAAATGAGAAGGTTGGGCTAAATGATCTCTTTCAGATACTTTCCAGTTCTGAAAGTCTATGACTCCATCAAATGAACTGGGGAAGGGGAGCTGAAATATATATACCAAAAGCTACACTCAATTAACAAAGAGGCGGTTCATTAACTCTGGGATACTGTGTTTAGAAACACAAAAGTAAAAAGGCAGCCATGTTCCCAGACTAGCTCCCCATGCCACCTATAGCCATAATAATGTTAAGTGAGCCACAGTACTGACAGTGCAAGCCTAGGTCCTAAATTCTGGAAGCAGGAAGCCACTGAATACAGGAATGAAAAGAATTTCCTTCCTTTTCTTTGGATATAATGTTAAGCTCGAATAAAATTTTGAAAAAGGCAGAATCTGTTTTTGGTATCTTTCTACCTTCCTTCTGGGACTCTAAATGCCTAATCTTAAGAGTCTAAACCTGCACTGACTCACTTAATAGACTTCAGCTTGACCCTTCTTGTTCTGTGCTTTCTTTTATTTTCATTTTTTTTTTAAACTCAGCTTCTGAATCTAGTTATTCAAAAGTATAAAGCTTTGTGGTTTTTATTTTCCTCCACTGAAGCATTCTGGCATCTGCAACAAGGCTTGTTGTTACAGGAGGTTAATCAGGACAAGAGGAAGATCTATGCACAGATCATGTGTAAGCTGGGGCCCACCTACACGCCAAGTCTCTGCAGCACCTTTCTTTCACCTTGTTACCTGTCACCCCACACCCTCCATACCCTAACCCCGAATCTGACCATAATGGATTATCTGCCATACTCTAAACCCCACCATGCCAACCACCTTCTTCCATGCCAACCGCCTTCTTCCATGCCAACCTGTGCCCGCAATGCCATACGCCCCACCTGGAGGTCTCCAGGAGAGTCTCAGCGGATTCCTTCACCCCAGCTCAAAAATGCCCTTCTTTATGAAAACTTGCCTAGAGGATACAAGTCCTATTTCCACTGTTCTCCACACAGCTCTCTTGTATACAAGTTACCTCTTCTGCAATACTATGTCTACTTATCACCTCAGACTATAAAAACTACCAAAGACTGAAATGGTATCTTATTCACCTCTGTACCGCCAGCAAGTTTTACAAGGTCTAATATGTGGCAAAATCAGCATAAATGTTTGCTTCTTTGTGAATCTGAGGAAATTAATGAAAACTCACCAGAAGAAACAATAATGGTGTCTACTTTACTCGTAAGTTTTCTGAGGTCTTATTGCTCAATTAAAGATAGATCACTAAATTAAAGATAGAAAAGCAACATCCTATAAGCCAACAAAGCACATAGAATCTCTCATCCTTTCTGGTGACGATTTAAATGCCCACCAAAGGCAGAAAAGAATCTTGCTCTTACATTTGAGAAATAAATTCTACAGAAACTGTGACAATCAGTAAATGTAACTACAGATTAAAATTTTTTCTGTTGCATAATTTACAGACATTACAGAGGAAAAATAAAAACCAAGGAGAAAAATAACACATTTCATACACCATTTTTTATTTTTATTTTTTTTTAATTTTATTTATTTGTCAGAGAGAGAGAGAGAGTGGGGGAGAACACAAGCAGGCAGAGCGGCAGGCAGAGGCAGAGAGAGAAGCAGGCTCCCCACCGAGCAAGGAGCCCGATGCGGGACTCGATCCCAGGACTCCGGGATCATGACCTGAGCCAAAGGCAGTGGCTCAACCAACTGAGCCACCCAGGCGTCCCATCATATACCATTTTTTAAAAGGTAGAAAATGGGTCAGTATTTTGGGAAGGAATAATAGTCTTCAAGGGCAAAAATGACAAAATATTTACTTCCCATTTTTCTTTTGTTCTTTTTTCCTTTTCACATCTCTACTGACAAAGTCAAAAAGAAAAACAAAAGGTTAAAGATAAGATAAACCAGCTGTACCAAGCGGGCAAGCCTTACATCCCTGCCCCAAACAACAGAAACCACCCATCTCAACAATTTTAGGTAACTTATTTATGTTATATACAGTTGGAGAATACCCTAAAAGCTGGTTCAATTGAATGACCTAAAGACCAGAATAAACAGAACCACACCCACTCTGAAGCACAGCTCCATGGAAGAGGTTATTAAAGCTTTAACAGAAAAGCTCTGCTGTGAATTACACTTCAAGTCACCACAAGGCTACTGGCTCAAAGATGGGCTAGATGCCAAGTCATTTAAACCAGATCAAGTAAAGTGAATGTGTGCCAACATTGTTTTGACCTCATCACTATGCTTTCTGAATGACCTAACAATGCTCTTAATCAAACGTCTTGGACTAATTGTTTTAGGAACACAATTCTGTTAAAATATATCGTTAACTCTACCTGATTCTAACAAGGAAATAACTTTCACTTAATAGTTATTTTAGAAGATATTTGCAAGCATACAAATAAAAAACATACTTACAGATTGTATATCTTGTAATGGTTTTTATGCTTTGAATCCAAAAACCTTAAAACAAAACAAACAAACAAAAAGCCACCATTAACAAAAATGAGCTAACATTTGAAATTACATTTATACTATTGATAAAACCTAAAAGATTCCATTTTTCCTAATTTCAAGTACCATTTAAGAAAAATAAACAAACAAATTCCAATAAATATTCCCTTCATGGGTTTAAATTAATAATCATGTCATTCTTAAATAATTATTACATTACACAGATTTATACAATCTGAAGTAAAGCCAGAGCTTTTCACAGAATAAATATTTTCATCTCTCTTCAGCCTAACATTATGAGGTTGAGTATTAAGTAAGTTATTTAAAAGGCAGCATTAGCACTTAGCTTAAGTTCATCTAGCTCATTTAGATGTGAGAAAAATAGACATGTGTAATCAAGTAATCTTAAAAGTAACATGAAAATTCAGCCATCATTTTCTTTCAAAGAAACTTTCCATATCTGAAAGATGCAAGTAGTAACTATTAACTCCATACAAAGTTTATTAAGTATTTTCATATATATATTCTCAGTTGATGCTCACAAACATCTGAGAGATAGAACTTACTCACATTTTACAAACAAGGAAAATAGGAGTCAAAAAAATTATAAAACTCGCCCAAAGTCATACAGCTAATAAGCCAAAGAATCAAAACCAAAGACCTCTCCCTCCAAACAATTACAAAACTAAACAAGAGCAAAAAACAAACAAACAAACCTAAACAAGAGCAACAATTACAGCCAATAAAAGCACTTGCCATGTGTTTTTACCACATGTATGTACTTCATGTATATACATTTGTTTACCGTTAGGAGGTAGATAATAGGCGAGAGAGTTTAGAAAAGTATAAGCTGAGGAAACAGCAGGATAAACAGAATAAAAATAAAAACAAATGGAAAACAAATGAGAAGATTTAAAGTCAAGGAGTTTCAACTTATGAGTTCTAGAGAAAAGAACAGAAAACACAAGGAGAAGAAATCCAAGATAATAATTTGAGAATAATACCCCAAACTGAAGGACAGGAGTTTCCTAAGTCAAAGGATACAATGAGTATTCAGCAAAAGTGATGAAAATAGACCCAAATACAGCATATATAGCTCAGTGAAATTTCTGAATACTGAAAAGATGAACGTAGGATCCTATAAGCTGCCCAAGAGGAAAGAGGTTTCATAAAAAGTATCTGGAATCAGAATTACACCACCCTTTTTAATGGCAACACTAGCAGCTAGAAAACAACTTCCAGGAAAAAACCTTCTGACTATTTCCAGCCTAGAATACCATACCAAAAGAGACATTAAATCAAGTGTGAATATATAGTAAAAGCATTTTTTAAACAAGAGAAATCTCAAATAATTTTGCTGTCCACATTTTCTCTCTCAGGAAGTTACTAGAAGATGTGTTCCACCAAAACAAGGTGGGAAACCAAGAAAGAGGACAGTTCCAGGACAATTCTCCAACTCATGAGAAGGGGAAAAGGGAATTCCTCAGAATGATGGTGATGAAACATCTGAAGTAGACAGCTAGAAGGCAAACCTAGGGAACAACTGACCCAACTCACGGTAGATCAGAAGGCTCCTAAAGAAGATTAAAATCAATTTAATGTCCAATGGGATTGAACATGTTAAGAGATTTATATAGTTTAGGGATAAACTGAAGTTAAAAACATAGAGACTAAAGAAGTTGAGAGAGACACAGAGAGACAGAGAGACAGAGAGAATTTTACCTCCAGGGAAAATAAAATGCTCAGGAAAAAACAGTTATAGTACTTAACGGTAAACTGCATTTATCTAGTCATAATCACATAAAACCCAAAATTGATATAACCAAAATTACAAATTTAGCTACTACAAAGAGGGCTGAAAATGTGTGTGGTTGGGTAGAGAGGAAAGAGAGTTCATACATTTGGATGTGAAATATCCTGCCACACAATAATTACTCATAACTTTGTCACTAATTGAAATGATATATTTGTATTTGTATGTCATACTAAAACAGTTGCAAATGGTAAAATACTACTTATTATCAGCACTTAAGAATTAGGTTATTAGACTATAAATTTTATATAATGTGTTAACTAAAGTATTCTAGCACATATTTGGTTTCTTAGTATTTTCTGAACTATTATAATCAAAACGAACATAACAATGACTTTCTCCTATACCAGCAAAACCTTCTCTACTGGACTTAGTATGATAAGATGGGTTCCTCTTAATTTCTGCAGAGTCAGGCCCTCATTCCATAAACCACTCAGCAGTTTCCAGACTAGGCTCTTTCCTTGCATGACCATGTTTCATTAAGGGTTCTGGGTCCCTACTATTTTTTTTTTAATGGTATGTTTTCATGTTTTCATTCCTTGATACCCACTCCTATCAAGATTATCTTTTATTTAAATGTATTGAGAAAATGTGAATTAAGTACCTGAAATTGTGCTTATTTCCCTGGGATAAAATTATTTATGAATTATTATCCCTGCCATCAAAAGTAATACTAGAGTAACTGTATCAGTGAGAATAAGGTTTAGCTGTGAGAAATAGAAGAAGGTGGAGGGAGGAGGGGCTCATAAACAAATATGCTACTAATTACACCGAATACACTACTCTCCCACATAAATTTCAGGATTAGTAGTGTACAACTGGTTGGGTAGATTTGTTTCATACAGGACTGGACCCAGGACCCTTCCATCATATGCTCAGCCAGCACGACGGGCAGTGCAAGGTCTACGATGGTGCACCATCATATTTGTATAAGCAGACTGGAGAAGGGAAAGAAGGATAGGCCCCTCCTTTAAGAACTCATCATTTCTACTTAAGAAAAACAGATCATAAGTTATCACATTATCAAACCTAGCCACAAGGGAAGCTAGAATTACCATCGGCATTCTGGGAAAACATGTACACAGCAAACAAGTGGTATTCTATTAATGAAGGAAAAGTAAAGAGGATCATTGATTTTCTCTACTGTTGTTCTAGTCTCTGGTTGCAATTATCTCTAACCTTTTTTCTTCTGCAAAACAAAAACAAGAACAAATGACTAATATTAATTTAACAGATATATTTGTAATCCTAATTTAAAATCACTCTAAGAAGGGCTAAGAATGGGTCCATAAGCTCCACCAGACTTCCAAAAAGGTACACGGCATAAAAAAAGACTAAGAACTCTTGCCAAGGGGTTTTTAGGATTTTTCAGTTTAGCCTACTTCTTCAACTAACCAAAGAAGCAGTGATTCTGCTAAGATGACTTCTACTCAAAAATATGATTATACTACAGAAAAAAGTGGTGCTACACACCCTTCTACTCTTGTCTCTCGTACCCTCTTTATCTTCCCAATTCCTAAACATTTCTCAACTTGTACTTTTGGATTTTCAGTTCAAAGTGAGATAAAATTTACATACAGTGAAAGAGATCATAGGTGTACAACCAACTCAATCAAAATACAGAATATTCCACCATTCCAGAAAATTCCTTATGCCTATTTGCAGTCAAACCCCACTAAGCTCCCAGGCAGCTAATATTACCACAGATTTGTCCTTATTCCTGAACTTCATATAAATATGACCATATAAGATGCAGTCTTTTGTAAATGGCTTCTTTCACTTAATCTACTGTTGTACAGATTTATCCATGTTACATGCATCAATAGTTGATTCCTTTTATTCGGAAAATGATTCCACTGCATGACTACACCATCATCTGTTTACCCATCCTCCTTTGATGGATATTTAGGATGTTTACAGTTTGGGTTTATTATGAATAAGTACATATTCTTGTGCAAGAATTTTGGAGACACCTACTTTTATTTCCCTTGAGAGTAATAAGTAATAACTAAGAAGTAGAGTTGCTGGGTCATAAGGTAGATAGGGCAGGTGTATGTTTAACTTTATAAGAAACTACTAAACAGTTTTCCAAAAACAGTTATACAATTTTACAATCTTATCTGCATTTTAAGAGTTCCATTTGCTCCACAGTCCCATCAACATTTGGTGCTGTCAGTTTTAATCACAGCTTTCCCAACAGGTACAAAGTGGTACCTTACTGTGGTTTTTCAACTTCCTGTTCCTGATGACTAATGATATTAAGCATATTTCCATTTATTTATTAGCTATTTTTATATTTTCTTCTTTGAAAATGTCTGTTCAACTCATTGGCTCATTCCCCAGCCACCACCCCCCTGCCCCATTGAATTAACTGGCTTTTTATTATTGATTTATAGATGTTTTATATATTCTGGGTAAAAGTCTTTTATCACATATATGTATTGACATAAATATTTACTCCTTATCTAGGACTTGCCTTTTCTTTTCCTTAATAATGTGTTTTGATAATCAACAATTTAAAATTCCGATAAAAGGCACCTGGGTGGCTCAGTTGGCTAAGTGTCTGCCTTCATCTCAGGACATGATCTCCAGGTCCTGGGAGCAAGTCCCATGTTAGGCTCCCTGCTCCACAAGAAGTCTGCTTCTCTCTCTGCAGCCCCATTCCACTTTTCTTTGAGTTTCTCTCTCAAACAATAAATACATAGAATCTTAAAAAAGGAAAATAAAATTCTGATAAAAATCCAATATATCAAATATTTCTTTTGTTTACAACTTTGTATCCTTTCTGAGAACTCTTTCCCTACCCCTAGAGTTCACAAAGATATTCTCTATGCTTTTTTCCAGAAGCTTTATACTTCTACAGCTTTTTCTCAGTTTGCATTTTAATATGGTCAGAAATTTAGAAATTTAGATAAATGCTAAGGATAACTGGGATAACCCAAACAAAAACAAATTATTTGAAGGACAGTGACTATAAAATTCAGAAAACATAACTCATTGCTATCTGCCGTATCTTTTCCTCCAAGGGTTTTTTTTTTTTGTTGTTTTTGTTTTTGAGAGAAAATGAGTAAGCAAGAATGATCTGCAAAATACAATTTTCTCCAAGAAAGCTAAAATTTAAATGTGAGCAGTGAAAAAGGTATTTTGGGGGACTAACAATTCACTTTTAGTACATTTTTGGTCTGGGACTGTTAAGTTTTGAATCCAAATATACAAACCAATATTGTATAAATAAGGAAACACTCATCTTATAGCCCAAAAACAAGGAACATGATTCACATGTGGCTTCCCTGCACACACTTAAGTGGGGCTGAAATACCAAAACAGTCATAGCAGTTATCACAAGTTTTCAGGGAGAGATGGAGGTTTTCACTATTCACTTTCAACACTTCCGCAACTGTTAAAACATAAGCATATACTACTTTCCAATGGGGGGAAAAAAAAGTGTCCTACTGTATTTTCCAAAAGAGTATAAATTGATGAAGTTATATATTAATTATTTTACCCAGAAAATCAGTCTGATGAGCTTAGAAATCCAACTGTTTTTGAACAGTATATTTTAGTTTACATAAAATAAATATTTTCATATACTATTTTTGAATTAGAAAAGAATGGAAACCCTTTTTTTTTTTTTTTTAACATGACAACAGTCCTCCTTGAGAAACAGTTTGAGTTTTTTGGGATATTTTAAATTTTTATTTATTTATTTGACAGCACCAGCAGAGGAGGAGGAGAGGGAAAAGGAGGGCTCTCCTCTGAGCAGGAAGTCCAATGCAGGGCTCAATCCCAGAAGTCAAAGGCAGATGCTTAACTGCCTGAGCCACCCATGTGCCCCCAGATATGGTTTTAATGAGATTCATGCAATTCCTGTCTATAAAGATTCATGATTGGGTGCCTGGGTGGCTCAGTGGGTTAAAGCCTTTGCCTTCAGCTCAGGTCATGATCCCAGAATTCTGGGACTGAGCCCCACATAGGGCTCTCTGCTCTGCGGGAACCTTGCTTCCTCCTCTCTCTCTCTCTCTGCCTGCCTCTCTGCCTACTTGTGATCTCTGTCAAATAAATAAATAAAATCTTGAAAAAAAAAAAAGACTCATGAGGCTTTTTAAAGTGGTATCTTCATTCATACAAAGCCTGTCTCAAGGACATTTTTTAAAAAATTATTAGCAGGGGCACCTGGGTGGCTCAGTGGGTTAATAAGCCTCTGCCTTCAGCCCAGGTCATGATCTCTCCTGGGCATCGGGCTCTCTGTTCAGTGGGAAGCCTGCTTCCCCCTCTCTCTCTGCCTACTTGTGGTCTCTCTCTCTCTGTCCAATAAAAATAATTAAAATCTTTAAAAAAATTATTGGCATACACTACCACAAAATTGTAAATCCGATCTCAGTGAAAAACAATGATTAACAAAACACAATTTTTTAAAATGCTGGTCACTGACCTTTAAATCCCTCCTAGAGGCACAGCCATAGAAAGCTCAACCTTTAATTTCATCAAGACACTTCCTGTGTTATTTTAGCTAGTGTCTATAACTTATATTCAAAACCAGCTTTCTATTCTCTTTTAAATTTCAAATATTATTTACCAGAGACACAAGTGCTAAGAATGTCTGCTTCACAAGCTTATATTTTCTTACATTTCACTCAGGAAGTACTGAGAATAAATAGCCTTAATGATTCCTTTTAACATGATTGTTTTTAAAAAATCACTTCAGTTCTTCAGTTCTAGAGAAGTAAACAATTTACTAGGGAAATCTTTCATAAAAACTATATATCCCACAAAATAATACTGATTGGGCTAGTAAAATGGAAATAAACACTAAAATGGTAAATAAGCATCAAGCTGGTGGTGGCTTGCTTACCAGTGTGCAATATTTAGGCTATTAAAACAACATCCAGGTTGGAGACTGGGGAAGAATATCATTAATGATTAGCAATGTCTAACATCAGTCAGGAAGAGAGAATGATATTAAAATTTTCACTGCATTTGCTATTTCTGGAAAAAAATCAATACAAATTTATGGGTAAAATTCAATAAAAAGCAAAATTTGAATATTATAAATTATTCTACAGTAGTAAGGTTATTGTAAAAATTTCAGGCCTTAAATAAGTTTGTTCTTAAAATAGTTTTATATTGGTTTTCAATACAAACGGGTCATCTATTGCAAGTTTTCTTACAGTAGCATGTATATACTTTCAACCATTATAGAGTATCTGGTACAGGAATTATCCTCTGACTAGAAGCAAATCTAAAACTGGGGCAACCATTTTGGGCACTAAACAAAAGGCAGCACAGGCTTACAATCCTTCAGAAAAAAAGGAACATGAGGTAACTCCCATGACTACCTCACTTTCAGTGTGAAGGCTCTCTTCTGACACAGGGGTGAAACAGAACAAATGCAACAAAGGTCTCACTGAGGTAAAAGGCAGAGATTTAGTTTGGGGGTGCTAAGACAGCTGAAGTTTGTAGAACAAAAAGGCAGAGAAAAGGGACTGAATAGGAGAACCTCAGAAGTCTGTGTGGAAATTCACGTTTGGTCCTTGGCCAAGAGTTGGGCTGCATATGTGCAGGATCTGAAAGCATAATGGAGATGACACCAGAGATAGCACAGCCAGGAGGAGGAGTTCTGGCCCAGCCAGAATGGAGAGACTTCATTGAAGCATACGAGGTATTCAGCTGAGCCCCCAGAAAGGCCACACCTTAGAATTGAGGACCATGCCCTAAGACAAAGGACAAATCTGAAAGAAGCCTGCCTTAACAAAGAAAACCAAGCCTAACCATGCCAGAAGAAACGCCTGCCAAAATGAAACTCAACACCCTTAAAGAAAGTAACAATCCAGATTCCCTACAACATTACCTTTCACAACATACAACATATCAATCACGACATTAAACAATTAAAATTTATTAGACATGCAAAGCAGAAAAATAAGACCCATGACTAAAAGAAAAAAGCAGTCAATAGAAACTAATTCCAAGATGAACCAGGTGTTGGAATTAGCAGATATGGACTTCAAACAGCTATTATAAATACATACATGAATACAAAGGAAGATAACTACAATAAGTGAAAGAATGAAAACTCTCAACAAAGAAACAGAAACTATAAAAGACAGAAATTCTAGGCCTCAAAAGTTCAGTATCTGGAAAGAAAAATCTACTCTTAAAAGAAGACTGGAGACTGCAGAAGAAAGCTGTGGCAGACTGCATTTTTCAAGAAGGACTGCATCATCCATCTCACATATCTCTCCTTTCAACCTAACTTTAACACTTCTTCCATCATCACTGGTAAAGTCTACTGTTCCTCCCCCTAAAACTTGGGCACACCTTTGTAACAACCTGAATCAAGAGAATATAGCAGAAGTGGTATTATGTGATTTCTAAGACTAGATAATAAAAATGTCAAGCACTTCCACCTTGGACTCTAGATTTTCACTCTTGGCACAAAGTTAACACAATATGATGAAGCATGAACTAACCCACGTGGAGAGACCACTTGGAAAGGCCAAGTAGAGGGGTGCTGGCCAATAGCCAGGCTGAAGATCCAGATAACAGCCAGCATTTACCAGACATGTGAGTGAAAACACCTGTAGATGATTTGGCCACAATTTGCCAACTCATTTCTAGTCAGGGAGTCCCAGACTCCAGATATTTTGGAGCTAAAACAAGCCATTCCACCATGCCTATTCTGAATTCCTAACTCACTGAATTTGCACTTGCAGATAAAGTAAGTAAATGCTTTAGATAATAAATATGTGTAGAGGCAGCTTGATATGCATAAATATTAGCTGGAACACAAAAATATGAATCTGACAACAAATTAGTAGTAATTATCTAATCTGAAGAACAGAAACAAGAAATTGAAAAAATGAACAGCTCGTCAGTGACCTGTGTAACAATACAAAGTAGTTTATCACCTGTATTACTGAAGTCTCAGAAGGACAGGTGAAAGACAATGGGACTTGAGTGGCTCAATGGGTTAAGCATCCAACTCTTGGTTTCAGCTCAGGTCATGATCTCAGGGTCCTGAGATAAAGCCCCACTTCGGGCTCTGCACTCAATGCAGAGTCTGTCTGAAGATTCTCTCTCCTTCTCCCTTTGCCTCTCCCCCCATGCTCTCTCTCAAATAAATAAATAAATCTTAAAAAAAAATAAAAAAAAAAACTAGAGAAAATTTGTTGCCATCAGACCTGCCCCTCAGGCTGAAGGGAATAATGGGAATAAAGGTAAAAGAACATTTTTTCCTTCCCTTTCTCTGAAACACAAGTGTATAAAGCAAATAAAGTAACACTGTATTCTGGGATGTAATACATAGGTAGACATAAATTCTTCTTTTATAAGTTTCTTACATTTAATGCCCACAATATCAACTCTAAGAGGACTAAAACAAACTAAAAAGTGTGTTTTCTAATCCATATTGCACAACCTCTAAAAAAAAAAAAATATATATATATATATATATAGCTAGAAAGTCAACAGAATTAAAATGGAATACCTAAAATTATTCCATTAATCCCTACGAGTACAGGAAAAGAGGAATGAAAGAGAATAAGAATGAATGAATGAACAAAGGAGTATTGAACAACTAAACACAAACAGAAAAATGGTAAACAAAACATTTCAATAATTATACTAAATGTAAATTGACTAAATACACCAATTAAGAAAGTCAGTGATTATAAAGTAATTTTAAATTTGACCTTATAGTTTTTTTATGAAATATAGTCTATGTAGGTTTACATATACTTGCTATATAAAGTGGAGCACTCTACAGGCAAAAAATAAAACACAATGTTCAATTGTGAGGAATGCAAGATTACATTAAACAAATGCAAAACTCAATCTAGCTGCTCTACACACTTATACCAAATTAATAAACTTGTTCCAATAAAGGTAGGGGGGAGGAATCTGGGTTGCAAGATAAACTTTCTTTATCAGCCTCAGAAATTCTGTTACTACTCTGGTGAAGTTACTATGACAGTCCAGGGTCTGATCCTCTACCTTCTGTGTAAGATGTAATCCTATCAGTATAGTGAATGGTACTTTCATTCAGAAACAAATTCAAACTCATGTCATATGACTGATACGTAAATATCATAAAGACCATAACAGCAATACATTAATTTCCTTGAAAAGTCCAACTGACACAGGAATTATCCACATCTTTATGACAAGTTCAATATATTTCCATAAGGAGACCCACCAAAAATTGAAAGTATAGTGCTGCTGAATAAATGTGGAATCAAAGAAAAGAAGCTAGTTAAAGCAACTTCTAACAAAGACATTTTGATGTCTCCATCTTTACAACAGGAATTGTCTTGCCAAACTTATCTGAGGTTCATTGGCTAAAGCCTGACCATGCTTTTTCCATGTTTCAACAGCTAACTGATCAATCCACCCACCGGAAGGGCTTCATGTAGACTAAATATATTCTAGACAATTAAATTCAAGCTTTATTGGAAAGCCTGAGTCATTCTCTTTCTTGAAAGTGAACTGGTATATCTGCTTGTCAATATACACTGCTACTAAAGTTTATATTATTAGAGCATTTGATCACTTTTAAATGCTTGGAGAATTGATAAAAATTCATCTTACAAATATTTATTGAGTACCTCCTCTGTGACAACTACTACTGTATTTACAGGGCAGCACTGACAACCACAATCAATAAATAAATAAAATCTTAAAATCTTAAAAAAAAAAAAAGACAACCACAATCATAATAAATGCTCCTAGAAGTCTGGGAGAAACCCAGAAGCAAATCCTTTTTAAAGATATCCCATTCAGAAAAGACTACTACTCCAAAAATAGGTAAAAAAGAAAAATTCATATCTGAAAAGAAAAAAAAAACTACTTATTTGCTACATTTTTCTGTAGCTAACTCATTATTTGGCACCCTATTTAGTTCTGCTGCATTCATGTTAAATTAAAATTTGCTCATACGGTGCCTGGGTGACTCCACAGGTTAAGCTAAGCCTCTGCCTTCAGGCCAGGTCATGATCTCAGGGTCCTGGGATCGAGCCCTGCATCGGGCTCTCTGCTCAGCGGGGACCCTGCTTCCTCCTCTCTCTGACTGCTGCTCTGCCTGCTTGTGATCTCTCTCTCTATCTCAAATAAATAAATAAATAAATAAATAAATAAAATCTTTTTTAAAAATTAAAATTTGCTCTTAGAACTCTAATATACCTGCAGCTGCCATTGCTACTACTAAAACATGAAATTGGGTTGTTGTTTTTCTTTTTAATATGTAAGTCATCTCTGCCTTAATCCCATTAACACAGGTAAGCTCCAAACACTCTTTTCTCCTATTCATTTTTAGGTTGTCAAACTTAAGTTCAGTTATACATCCAATACAAGTAAAGTATCCTGTTAAAAATGCAATCTGCACTATGACCCAGCAATTGCACTATTGGGTATTTACCCTAAAGATACAAAAGTAGTGATCCAAAGGGGCACGTGTACTCGAATGTTTATAGCAGCAATGTCCACAATAGCCAAACTATGGAAAGAACCTAGATGTCCATCAACAGATGAATGGATCAAGAAGATGTGGTATATATACACAATGGAATACTATGCAGCCATCAAAAGAAATGAAATCTTGCCATTTGCGACAACATGGATGGAACTAGAGCGTATCATGCTTAGCGAAATAAGTCAAGCGGAGAAAGACAACTATCATATGATCTCCCTGATATGAGGAAGTGGTGATGCAACATGGGGGCTTAAGTGGGTACGAGAAGAATAAATGAAAGAAGATGGGATTGGGAGAGAGACAAAACATAAGTGACTCTTAATCTCACAAAACAAACTGAGGGTTGCTGGGGGGAGGGGGTTTGGGAGAAGGGGATGGGATTATGGACATTGGGGAGGGTATGTGCTTTGGTGAGTGCTGTGAAGTGTGTAAACCTGGTGATTCACAGACCTGTACCCCTGGGGATAAAAATATATGTTTATAAAAAATAAAAAATTATTTAAAAAAATGCAATCTTACCACTTGCCTTCACAGTACTGCCTTCTCCTCTATTACTTCAAGTTAAACACAAAAGCAAAACTAAGAGTTTTATATTAAAGTCTGATCAAAGACAAGGATCCCCAGTAGGAAAGAAAATCTATTCTCTCAAAAGAGGAATAGAACTAGAGGAAAAAGAAACAGCAGAGGAAGTGAGCTATCAGTGAAAAAATTCAGAAAGCTATTTCTATGAACTAAAAGCTGCCAAGCACTTCTCCAAAGAAGTTGTAACATTTTGCACTTTTACCAACATGGATTAGAGTTCCAATTGCTATATATCCTTGCCAATGCATTATTACCCCTTGAAGTTTTAGCTATCCCAGTAAAATTTGAAACAGGGCCTCGTTATCTTTTAATTTCCATTTCTCCAATGATTTATTTTGAATATATTTTAATATATTTACTTATCATTTAAGTATTTTCTTTTGTAAAGTTTCTGTTCAAATTTTTTTTTTGTCTTTTCTTTATGGGGTTGTCCTCTTGTGAATTTTTTAAAATCATCTTTATATTGCATTGAGTTCAAGTCCTTTGGATATATGCATTGTGAGTACTTCTTCCAAATTTCCTGTTTTTGTTTTTGTTTTTTAATTTTACTAATGGTGTCTTTCAAACAACAGAAGTTTTTAATGCTGATCAAGTACAGCTTGTGAATTTTTTCTTACCCAGTTAACTTCTTATGTACTAAGAAATCTCTGACTCAGGACGCCTGGGTGGCTCAGTTGGTTAAGCAGCTGCCTTCGGCTCAGGTCATGATCCCAGCGTCCTGGGATCAAGTCCCACATCAGCCTCCATGCTCGGCGGGGAGCCTGCTTCTCCCTCTGCCCCTGCCTGCCATTCTGTCTGCCTGTGCTCGCTCTCTCCCCTCTCTCAATCTGATAAATAAATAAAATCTTAAAAAAAAAAAAAGAAATCTCTGACTAAACCAAAGGTCACAAAGATTTTATTCTCTGTTTTTATCTATTCGTTTTTATAGTTTTACATGTTACTTTTATACTTCTATCTACAATATCCATTTGTATGTAATATGAGATTTTTTTGTATTATCAGAAGTAATTGTCTTCATACTGATATTCAGTTGTTCCAACACTATTTGTTAATATGAGTATCCTGTCCCCAGTGAATTCTCTATCATCTTTTCTAACAACCTATGTTTGAGTTTTCCTGTAATCTCTCTTCTGTTCCATTAACCTAAATATATATACCTTTTTTTCTTTTGGTAATTATATCATATGACCCAGCAATTCTTTTCATGGACATTTAACCAAAAGACATAAAAAAAATATATATTTCCACAAAAGTCTTGGCCATGAATGCTCACAGCAGCTTTGTTCATAATAGACCTAAATTTACAATAACCCAAATGCCCATCACAGGTGAGTGGATAAATAAATTATATCATAACCATAAGGTGGAATACTATTCATCAATAAAAAGAAAAAAGTCATTACTGATATAAGCAACAACCAAGGTAATTATGCAAAGACTAAGAAACCCAACCAAAAAAAGTACATACTCTATAACTGCATTTATATAAAATATTAACACAGTCAAAACTTAAATACAGTGAAGAATTAGAAACTGTCCAGAATCAAGGCTGGGGGGGACTGACTATAGGGAGACATGAAGAAAACTTTTATGGCACTAAAAATGTTCTAAATCGTGACTGTGGCAATGTTTACATGGATGTATATACATGTCAAAACTCCCTTAATTGTACACTTAAAGTGAATATATATAATTATACCTCAATAAAGTTGATTATGAAAGTAATCTGATTACAACTACCAACATGTAAAATGCAACCCACGTCAAAATATCTCAAATGTATTTTGCTTAATACCAGAGATAGAAATACAACAAGTATATCACCTTCAGGAATGAGAACTTTTTAGAATGAAAAGCAAAATGACATTCAGAAAAGCACTGTCCAGGGTGCCTGGGTGGCTCAGTCATTAAGCATCTGCCTTGGGCTCAGGTCATGATCCCAGGGTCCTGGAACTGAGAGCCCTGCATCAGACTCCCTGCTCAGCAGGAAGCCTGCTTCTCCCTCTCCCACTCCCCCTGCTTGTGTTCCCTCTCTTGCTGTGTCTTTCAATAAATAAATAATTCTTAAAAAAAAAAAAAGCACTGCCCTATAGAACTTTCCTCAGTGATGAAAATGTTCTGTATCTATGCTGTCCAGCACAGAAGCCACTAACCGCATGTAGCTATTGAAAACTAATGCAAATGAACATTAATGAGTAAATTTACCTTAACTAATTTAAACATAAATAGCTACATGTGGCTAATAGCTAACATATTGGACAGCACAGGTCTAAAACACAGAGATCTTTGAAAAAACACAACAGACCACAATACATATGCTTAGGAAGGTAGTGGAAATGGGTACATTCTTGGAATAGAGCATAAAATTAAAAGAGGAAAGTTACAGTAATTACTGGGACTTTACAACTGTCAAAATACCTATTGACAAAGTATTATTTTCTTTTTAATATTTTATTTATTTATTTGACAGAGATCACAAGTAGGCAGAGAGGCAGACAGAGAGAGAGAGAGAGAGGAGGAAGCAGGCTCCCCGCTGACCAGAGAGCCCAATGCGGGACTCGATCACAAAACCCTGAGATCATGATCTGAGCTGAAGGCAGAGGCCTAACCCACTGAGCCACCCAGGCGCCCATGAAAAAATTTTTCTTTCTTTTTTTTTTTTTTTTTAAAACCATTTATTTACTTGACAGAAAGAGATCACAAATTCCTGGCAGGCAGAGAGATTTAATTGCTATTATGTGGGGCTAGATCCCAGGACCCTATCATGACCTAAGCCGAAGGCAGTGGCTTAAACCCACTAAATTCTGGACGCAGTTTTCTAACAAATTTGGTATGTTTGATTAATTTTATTAGTAGAATAATACAATAAAGAAGGAAAACTAAAATTCTTTCTAACCTAGTGAACAAGAAATGCCAGGAAACAGGGAGAAAGTGTTCATATAATTTTAGAGTTCACGTCAGACAAGGAAGGAAATACTGGCATAGTTAGATATGATACAGATCAGTAAAATGGATTTCAAAAGCTTCATTTAAATAACAGGCTATGAATTCATAACTCAAAATCCAAAAGGAAAGATTACAGAGAGACTAATTTAAAAACTAAAATTCTGTATAAACAATCACAAGCGATACTAGTTTAAAAAAGGCAAATGAACAGAAATTATCTTAGAAAACCAATCAATACAGTTGCAGAGAATTCACTCACAATGTTCAGATTTAAAAGGTTACAACCGGGGGGGAAAAAGGGAAATAATCCTAGTGGAAAAAAGGGAAATAATCCTAGATGAATACAAAAGAGCATATATAAAGGAACATAAGAATAGTAAAGACAAAAGAAAAGGCTTGAAATGAGGAAAATGTCTGGATCCAAAAAGAACATTAAATAAGGTAGAACTGCACAGGTTAGAGAGTCGTATGACACTAGAGCCAGAGGATAAGCAGAACTCCAGAAAGAAAGAAAGAAAGAAAAAGAAAGAGAGAGAAAAGGCAAGGCTAGGCTTAGGAGCCACTAAATTCCCTTTCACATCTATTGTCTCTGTCCAAGAGAAGGTTTGCTCTGATTCAGTAACTCAAGAGTGGTAGATGCATGACATTTTTCTTCTGGATAAAATTGTTTCAATTTGCTATTTAAGCAAGGTTATTTCTTAAAGAATATTCTTGAACAAACAACTGTTAACAAAATCTTTGACATTCCATGATTAGACATATTAGTAAAGCATACAGTTAGCAATCAATAATTTGAAACAGAGATAATCCATCAAGCTCTCTGTAACAGCTTCACCTGAATCTCGCAGTCATAAAATTCAAAAGACCAGCAAGGCAGGGCATTATAAAATTGTCTTAAGAAAGAATACCACTAACTTCCTTAATTTTTGAAGCCACTAAGAAAAAATTTTCCTTAATTTTTGAAACAAGATGGGATTCATAAAAATCTTAATTCAAGAAAAAAAAGGGGTTTTAAATATGCTGAAGATAGGGTCAGTCAGTTTATCAAAAATAAAAAATTTAAAAAAAAATTTTATACATGTATACATGTACAAACCAAAAGGAAAAAAATATGACCAATAAAGATCACAAAGTCGCTTAATCTCACAATTAAAGAAATGCAATAAAACTCAAATTACCCAACAAATTACAAAAAGTTTAAGTTTGATAATATTGTTTGCCAAGACTGAAGGGGGAAAGATGCTGTCATACATGTTGGTGAGAATAAATTCCACTGTGGAGAAGAGAAAAACTCCACTGCTCCACTGCTAAGGATCTACCTTCAGTAAATACCTGTTAAAGGACACCAAGGTATGTGTGTGAAAATGTTTATTAGAGTGCTGTTTTCAATAGTGACAAACAAGAAATAACCTAATATGGATTGGAGGGGACTGTTTATTATGGAATGATCATAAAATGGAATAAAAGCCAATAACAAAATCAGTTCCATCTCCATGTCAGTATGGAAAATTCCTAAGTATGGTAAATGGAAAAAAAAAAAAAAAAAGCAAGATGCAGAAGAGTAGGCACTATGTTCCCAACTATTTCTCTTAAAAAGTGGATGTAAGAAGAAAACAGTTTCTTAAAGAATACCTGAAAGTTTTAATTGTAGGTATCTTTGGGAAGAGAGTCTGAGGATAGGACGTGTGAAGTAAGAGAAATTTATAGGAGGTATTAGTACTCTTTAGGCTGTTCAGCATCCACAACCATTCTAATTTGGAGAGAATTTCAAGAAGTGAGAAGCAAATATTCCCTTCCTTATCTTCCTCATCATGGGTGCAAGTCTAACACCAATTAGGTCCTCCTACTCTGGACACTGAATCCTAGGTGGTGATAGCAAGGGGCAAAGGAGTCAGATCACTGAAAGAAAAAGCTCCAGAAGTGCTGAAAGCTTATAAGCACAGTCACCAACATGCAGTCAAGGCAGCAGTACCCGGGATAGCAAGTTTTCAAGCAGCCATGTCCTAAGCAGAGACTGCCTTATTGTAACCTCTTGACCATGCCTTGCTTCCCTCAAAGCAAGGCATGGTCTTTTGCTTCTGCAAAATTTCTAAGCCTGATTCTCTACCTATGAGCTATCTAATATTTTTCAAATAATTCTTTTCTGCTTAATTAGAGCTACTTTCTGTCATGTGCAACCCAGAACTCTGACTCTGTTCTTTTATTTATTATCCTATAGCTGTTCTTTTTTTTTTTTTTTTGGTAAAATTTTTTTTTTTTTTTTTTTTTTTTTTGTTTTTATTTTTTTTTTTTTTTTTTGACTAAGGGTTGGTAAAATACTTTTTGTATTCCCTTTAATAATGTGAACTATACAATTTCTTATCTAGCACTTTGCCCAACAGTGAGACTGGCAGGAGGATAAACAATCTATTTAAGAGAAAATATCACAGCATTTTTAAAAAGGGGGGAGGGTAAGTTCTCTCAAAGAACTTGAATATTACTTAGGAAAACATTCACCATGGCTGCCCCCCTCCCACCCTCCTCCTCTCTCCTCCCAAGGATTTCATGCCCACAATTGGCTCACTGCCTTATCAAATTTGATACAATCTCCTCCCAAAATTTCAATGCCCAAAAAGCAAATTTGATACAATGGAAAAAACAGCAAAAAAAGAAAAAGGAAATGGGAAAATTTAACTACAGATAACTTGGAAAGTAGACTAAAAACTTAAGAGCAGAGAGAGGTAATACCCTCAAAATGTGGAATAGAGTACAATCTAAGACACACTATACCCTACTTCATTCAAATAATTTCAATATATAATAATCTGAATTCATTAAAGACAGCTGTGAGAATACAGTCTTTAGTTTTTAGAAGTCTTTTCTTTCCTCAATTCCTATGAACTCCTATGAGCTGCCAAAGTGCATTTTAAAATTATTTTTGTCAAAGGAATACATAAACACGTATTCCAAAAGATATAAAAAAAAATTTGTAATAAGAAATTAGTTGAGGGAAGATGGCAAAGTAGGAGTCACCAGGAATCCATCTCCCCACCTAAACAAGAATTGTACTGGCATAATCTGACTAGTGTAACTATTTTGGAATCCTGGAGTCTATTCAAAAGCTTGCAGCTTCTAGGGAAAGGCTTAGACAGTAAATCACAGTTCACAGTTAATTTCAGTCAATTTCAACTCTCACTATGGTAGCAGCTACCCACCCCAGTGCCCACCCCCTCACCTCGCAACAGGAAGCCATGCACATATACCTAGCACAGCCTACACCAGCTTATGGGACCTTGTCCTCCAAATATCAGAGATCTGTGTTCTGATCATTGGCTACTGCTTCTGATTACACACCTGCACACACAGAAGCAGGCCACCACTGCTGAAATCCCCACTGATGGAAAAGGCTTCCAGGGGACTTAAAGATCCAGAGCCCATTTTTTCCCTTCATTTCCCCCCTTTTTCCTCATTTAGGAGCCAGGCATTAAAGACTTGACATCCATTCTTGTGTGAATATAAGTTTGCAACTCTTGTGGGTAACTACCCAAAGGGATACAATTGCTTGATTTTATGGAGTATGTTTAGTTTTTTAAGAAACTACCAACTGTCTTCCAAGTGGCCATACCATTTTGCATGCTGTGGGTTTTTCATATATTGCCATATTGGATAGTACCAGAGTTTTTGTATGCTACATACTGGATGATTTCACCTATATGACAGTATAGAAAAGTCAGAAGTATGGATGGAGACAGTAAAAAAAAATCAGCAGTTGCCAGCGGCTGGGCTGGGAGGAAAGGGACAAATAGGCAGACTGCAGACTACTGTTAGAGCAGTGAAACCACTAGGTATGTTACTATGATGGTGGATACATGTCATTAAAATTTTTCCAAGCTCATACAACACACAACACCAAGAGTGAAGCCTAATGGAAATTATGGATTTTGTATGATAATGATGTCAGTACAGGTTCATCAATACAACAAATAAACCACTCTGGTAGAGGGCAAGGATAATGAAGGAGACCATATATGTGTGAGGGCAGGGGGCATACAGGAAAGTTCTGTACCTTCTAATTGAATGTAGCTGTGAATGTAAAATAGCTCCAAAAACTAAAGTCGATTTAAAAAGAAAAACTCCACACCCTATAGCTACCATGACATGCGATGGTAAAAGACAAAAATTGTCCTCTAAGGTCAATAACAAAACAGGAAGTCTGTTTTGCTACTTCTATCCAAAAAGGCAACCATATTAAAAAGGAAGAAATAAAATTATCTCTGTTTGCAGATGACATGTTCTATATGTTTTTACATGTACCTTAAAGATTCCACAAAAAAAAAAAAAAAAAAAATCATCAAATAAAAACAAACTATAAAAAGCAGCAGCATACAAAATTAATGTGCAAAAATCAGCTGTACTTCTATACACTGACAATGAACAATCCAAAAAGGAAAATTCCATCCATGATAAACACCAAAAAAAGAGAATCTAGGAAAGAACTTAATTAAGGAAGTGATATACAGAGAAAACTATAAAACACTGTTGAAAAAAAAAATTAAAGACCTAAAAAAATGGAAAGACACCCCAATCTGATACTGTTAATATTTCAATATCATCCAATAAAATCTACAGATTAATATCATTCAAAAATCCCCAAAACTTTTTTTTTACAGAACTAGAAAATTCCATTAAAATTCATATGGACTCTCAAAAACCCTCAATGGCCAAAAGACTCTTGAATCAGAGGAACAAAGATGTAAGACTCACAATTACTGATTTCAAAATCTACCATAAAGATACAAAGTGTTGTACTGGCATGAAGACAGACATGTATGCCAACTGACTAGAATAGAGAACCCAGAAATAAACTCTTGTATATACGGTCAAAAATTCTGACAAGTGTGGAAAGACCATTCAATGGGGAAAGGATGGTCTTTTCAACAAATGGTGTTGGGAAAAGTGGATATCCACATGTAAAGCATTAAGTTAGACCCTTATCTTAAAACATAGTCAAAAATTACTTAAAATGGATTAATGATCTAAGCAAAAAAGACCAAACACTATAAAACTCTTAAAAGGAAATACAGAAGAAAAGCTTCATAATACCAGTTTAGCAATGATTTCTTGGATGCGTCACCAAAGGCAGACAACAAAAAATAGTTAAATTGTAATGTACTGCCTCAAACTTTTAACTTTTTGTTCATCAAGAACACTATCAACAAAGCAAGAGAATGGGAGAAAATATTTGCAAATCACATATCTGATAAGGGATTAATATCCAGAATATATGAAGAACTCCTAGAACTCAACAACAAAAACACAAACTGCTAAACATTTCTCCAAAAAGATAAACAAATGGGCAATAAGCCCATGAAAAGATGTTCAACATCACTAATCATTATGTAAGTGCAAATTAAAACCACACTGAGGTTACCACCTTACCACCTTACAACTGCCAAACGTCTAGAGTCCAAACAAGACAAGAAACAAGTATTGGTTAAGAATGTGGAAAAAAAGGAGCCCTTATGTACTGTTAGTGGGAATGTGAATTGGTGCAGCCACTATGGAAAACAGTACGGAGGTTCCTCAGGAAATTAAAAGTGGAACTGCCTTATGATCCAGTAATTCCACTAATAAGTATATATAACCAAAGAAAACAGAAACTTTAATTCAAAATGATACATATACCCCTATGTTTACTGCAGCATTATTTACAAGTCCAAATTATGAAAGCAGCCCAAGTGCCCAATGACAGATGAATAAAGAGATGATTGATACACAAACAATGGACTATACCTCAGCCATTAAAAAGGAATGAAATTTTGCATTTGCAACATGGATGGATATAGAGTATTACCTTAAGCAAGGTAAGTCAGTCACAGAAAGACAAATACCATATGATTTCACTTATATGTAGAATCTGAAAAAAAAAATTTTAACACAAACAAAAAGCAGAAACAGACCCTTAAATACAAAAGGGAGCAGGTATGGCTATGGACAAAATGGAAAAATGGGTGACGGGGAGCAGGAGATACAGGTTAGTTATGGAATGAATAAGTCATGGTGATGAAAGGGAATATAAGTCAGAGTATTCTATGGTGACAAATGGCAGTTATACTTGTTAGATTTTTCCAATCACTACATTATAAACCTGAAACTAATATAACATATATGTTGACTATACTTCAATGAAAAGAAAAAAGATCATGCGGCAAAAAGATCATACACAAAATTAGAGTCCCCAAAACTGAAAATCATTGGTCATTTTTCTGGTTCCTCTGGAACTCGAGCTATATTGTCTAGACTCAAATTTAAAAGAGGAACAGAAGAGGAAAGAGATGGAAGGCCTCCTATTAGGTGATGAGAAATATAAGACTGAATCAACCAGATGCTTAAATAGGCCTTCCAAGAAGGGAGACCATAGACCTCAAATTTAGACTTTGTAAGTTGTTTCAAGATAATTACAGTCATTCTAAGTGTATATGCTAGAAGTACTGATGTGTCCAATGTGCACATTTTAAATACCTCTGTTTCTAAAACCTTCTTTTAGCATTTGTTCATTTTTTAAAACAGAGGGCCAGGGTACATGAGAGTGGACAAGTGGCTAACACGAATTTCCTAGAGCGCTGGTTCCCAGCAAACAAAGCAATCATCAGCTATCATACTCCAGAAGTAAAAAGAATGGGAAAAATCTTAGGAAGAGTCTAGCTAAAATAAGGGTGCTTTATGCCCCGTCCTTTTCCTCTTGCTTTTGGGGAAGGGGCTTTGCAGGAGAGGTCAAGGCTCATAGAGAGAAGGAAGTTTCTCAGGTTTCTGCTTCTGTACCTGACATGTGTGATTTCTTCAAGTTACAGATACCACTTCACACCCATTAGGATGGCTCTATTAAAAAAAAAAAAAAGTGGGGCGCCTGGGTGGTTCAGTGGGTTAAAGCCTCTGCCTTCGGCTCAGGTCATGATCCCAGGGTCCTGGGATCGAGCCTCATGTCAGGCTCTCTGCTCTGCAGGGGACCTGCTTCCTCCTCTCTCTGCCTGCCTCTCTGCCTACTTGTCATCTCTGTCTGTCAAATAAATAAATAAAATCTTAAAAAAAAAAAAAAAGAATGAGGAAAAAAAAGCTCAGAAAATACCAAGTGTTGACAAGGATGTAGTGAAACTGGAACATTTATTCTTGCTGCTGAGAATGAAAAATGATGCGGCTGCTGGGAGAAACAATATGGTAGTTCCTCAAAAAATTAAACACAGAATCACTATTTGACCCAGCCACTCCATTTCTGGGTATACAACCAAACGAACTGAAAGCAGCAAGATGCAGATACTGGTACACCCATGTTCATATCAGCATTATTTACAACAGTCAAAAGGCAGAAGCAACTCAAGTGTCCATCCATGGATGAATAAACAGAATGTGCTATATACATACAAGGGAAGAAAACATGGCCAATATAGGCCACAACATGAGTGCAACTTGAAGACATTATGCTAAACGAAGTCACATGCTATGCTAAGTCAGTCACAAAAAGACAAAGATTGCATGACTCCACTTATATAAGGTGCCCAGAATAGTTACATACACAGACACAGAAAGTAGAACAGTGGTTGCCAAGAGCTCAGAGTAGAGAAAATGGGGGAGCTACTATTTAATGCGTACAACATTTCAGTGTGGTAGGAGAAAAAAAAAGTTTTAGGCTGTACAATATGAATGTACCTAAGGCCACTGAAGTATACACTCAGAAATGGTTAAAATGGTAAAGTTTAGTGGCACCTGGGTGGCTCAGTTGGTTAAACATCTGACTCTTCAGCTCAAGTTCTGATCTCAGGGATGTTAGATGGAGCACCGCATTAGTCTCTGGGTTGGGCATGGAGCCTGCTTAAGACTCTTCCTCTCCCCTCTGCCCCCTCACTGACCCCTCTCTCAAAAAAAATAATAAAAATAAAAAAGAAAAGAAAAAGAAAAATTTAAAACGAAATTTTAAAGCCCCTTTCTTTATTTTGATGGTTTATTCTCTTATTTTGTTAGGGCACATGGTCTAGGAATTTCCTAAGAAATGTTGCATGGTGGATATATTTTTTTTCTTGTTCTTGAAGGTCTTTCTTTCCTCCTTTTGCACTTGACTAATGGTTTGGCTGGATACAGAACTCTAGGCTGAATGCAGAACTTGTAAAGCGCTAGTCCTCCATCTGCCATCTTTAAATTAGATTCTTAGATTATGAGAAGTTAGATGACATATATATATTCCTAATTCCTCCTAAATGATCCCAAAAGCTTTTGAGACATTCTCATTATTTCTGATATTCTTAAAGAAATTTTGTAATAACTGCCTGGTATTGGCCTGTTTTCATTCGTTGTGCTTGGCACTTTATAGCTTTTTTTCAACCTGGAAACTCAAATCCTAAATAAATTTTCTGGAATATGCCTACATAGGCATATTCTGGTGTACATATGTATGTGGTAAAATATTTCATCCCCTGATAGATATGGCTACTGAGACAATCAGCTTTGGAATCTCACAGACTAGACTACTTACCCACTATGGCACTTGGGGAAGTTAACTTCTTTTAAACCATATATGAAATGGGGACAGGTTAATTGTAGAGATTTTTAATAAAATGACACATGTAAACAGCTTATACAACAGAAATAATGAAAAATAAGTGTTACCTATTATTAAAATCCTAAAAGCTAGATTGATGCAGATACTATAAGCACTGTCAAATCTATCAAGGATCTGCTATTTGTAAGGAAATAAAACTAACAAAAGAAGTGGGAGGCAGCCAATGGGTATAAGCTTTTCTTTTGGGGGTATTAAAAACGTTTGGGGACTTGAGAGAGGTGGTGGTTACAAAATACTGGAAAGGTACTAAATGTTAGTGAATTGTTCACTTTAAAATGATTGATCTTATGTTATATAATTTTTGCCACAATAAAGAGAAAAAAGGAAGCAGGAAAAAGAAAGGCAGTATAAAGGAGAAGTCAAAAGTTGTTGAAATGGAGAATGGAAACAATACTCTTTCCTCTAAATTAGCGTGACACTTTCCTCTATATACTCTCTTTTTAATTCTTGGAACTGAACAGCCAATAATGATATTGTTGGGAAGACAAAACAATTCCTTTTTTATCGGACATTAACACATAAATAAAAGGCTGATTGAGAGATCGACATATAATTAAGAGAAGATTATTTTAAATTTCTTTGGGAAGAATGTATAAAACAGGAAAGTTGGAGGATATACACACACACACATACACACACGAACAAAAAAGCTGATCGTATAGAAGACAATGGATAAAGTCTTTTTTTAAAAATTACTATGTATCAGAACGCTCAGCTCTAAGCCTTCTCTTATGACAAATATGGAAATCTAACCACATCTAAAATCTTTCCAATAAAAGGGGAAGTAAATTACTTCCTACTGATTTCAGACTAGGGGGAAATATTGTTACATGCATCTTTTTTCATTTTCAACACTTCCCAAATTGTGCTCCAAGAAACACTGTTTTAGAAAGATGTTATTTTAACACAGTACAAAAGAAATGAGAGAAGGGAGAATGAGGAGAAAAAAAAAGAAAAAAAGGAAAAGGAAAGCAGAAAGCAGCATATTCGAATTTCATTCTTGGGAGATTTGCAAGGCATAGTAGTGTATTAAAGGTTCTGCAGGAAGAAAGCCAGTTCACCTGTATTAAACCTACATTTGGCTGATTTATTAAGTACAGAACAGTTCTTAAGCTATGTCGGTTAAACACATAATGCATCATTTTGTTAAAGGCTGCTTAGATTTATACCAGATAACATATAAATTAGGGTAATTTCAATATTAGCCCAGGGGGATAAGATTACCACACATATCCAAGAATAATCAATTATCTGAATAAAACATTGTTTCAAATTACCAGCTGGTCAGAGCAAGAGCTTAATGGCAATAAAGGAGGGGAAGAGAAGGTAGGAATAAGAGGAAAAGAAGAAAAAAACAATCTGGGAAGAGTTAGCTCTTCATCTTCCTTTGTTGAAATGTCCTTGTCCTGACATGTCAATTCTGATTATTAAGCCTAACATTTGCAGTTAACATAGTAAAATAATTAAAAAATTCCAACTTGGTTCACTTCTCCCCCACTTTCTATTTTTTTACATTAATTCCTAACCCTAGGAGGTAACCTCAAAAGGAGAAGTTAAATATTTGTTACTTGAGTACCTTAAGTATAAAATTTCACATTGCCATAACAATCCATATCCCAAAACAGTTTAATACTGCATAATTTAAGCATAAAGGCATTTGCAATTTCAGTTTCTTTTACTCAGAGCAAAGATGTACAACACCAACAAAACCTGAACCTGGAACAATATTTCTTGTTTGGGGGAAAATCATAGAAAAAAAACATGGATTTAGAGAAGTAAAAATTCAAATAGATAGGGCAAAGGAAAATCCAAATGGAAATACGTTTATGAGAAAACTTGTAAGAAGATAAAAAGACACGCTTTTCATTATCACTTTATCATCTTTGAACCAAAAAGAAATCACTACTGCTTATTACTACTATTTCCCATATTGTGGGAACCAATCAAGGAAATGAATCATTTAGGTATTAGAGATAGCCAATCCCTTAGAGAAGTTAATCCTCTTCTTGGAAATTATTTTACTTCATAGGGGAAAAGCTACAGCTACCTTCCTGGTGACTGTTCCTCCTTTTTCTCATAAAAGATAAGTGGAGTGGAGTGAGCAAATGAAGCCAACGAAAGCCTCAATAGTCATATATATCCCCAGTCACAAAACTGGAGGGGAGGAGGAGGGCAAGACAAGCCAGGCATGCACGCCATAGCTATTCTACTCAGCAGATCATTCTTCGTCATTTACAGGCTACCACCCTTGCCAAAGGGTGACAAGATCATTTGGCTAAAGCAACTACTGGCTAAATAACAAACCATACACATAAATCTTTTTAAGGAATAACAGATTTGAAAAAGACAAAAGCTAGATAAAATAGATACATTAAAGTGGATAGAATAAACTTCAACTTTGGTTACTATTTCACAAATTAAATTTGTGAATCTTAATTCAGTGGCTTAAAAGGCAGGAGTTTCAAAGTTGGAAGATGAAAGATCAAAGCACTGGTAGCACAGTATTTTCTTGGTGAGAGTATCAGTCTAAGGTCTGAAAATGAAATGTGCTGATCCAGAAACCGAACTTTATCAGTAACTTAAAGATGATCAATCAGCTTCAGTGACTTATTCACAGTCAGAAGAGAGCAAAGGGAGCAAGCACCCCAGGTAAACCCACCACAAGGAGGCCCTTACAGTGACCCAAAAACCTGTCCTCTATCCATAGTATTCATACTCTTTTTCCACATGAGTACTAATCTGATCTGGTTAAGTAGTACTTGGTTGAATACAGAATTATATAGTAGTAATATAAAACAGATCAACCTGCAAGGTATTTCATCTAGGTCCTAAGGGGGCTTAATAAACACTCCTGCACTTCAGGAGATGCACTGCTTATTTTCCAGATTCTCCATCTCTCTCGATGCAAAATTTACACCCGTCATTCTGTTTTCCATCACCTACTGTGTTTTCTGTAGATGTGTATTATCACTGACTAAGCCATATCAGGCTATTACTCTCATGGATCTTATATTATGCATCCTTCCAACTGTGTCCTGCCCAACCATGAGAAGACACATTTATTTCCCTATTTTCAAATTCTTAAACAGTACTTCTGACAGCCCCATGTACCTCTAACTGTAATAAAACTACGAAAAAGTAGTCTGGTTTTTCTGTACTTTTTGTAGATACTGATACTGATTTTAAAATTCTGAACAATTTAAACACAACTACAGTCCAACTGGACACAACTCAATACTGCAAAATGTAAATATATACATTGGTTCAAAGCAAATTGTTAAAAATTAACCACTTAACAAAACAACTTATGGCTAGCTCATAATAAGGACACAGACAATTCATATACTCAATTATATAAGGATTCTACATTTGCATAATGCTTTACAAAGTGTGCTCCCATTCAAGATAACATTAATTCTAATCAAATATTTAAATTGAAAGTCTCCAAGAAAGAGATTTCTCTAAGAAGATAAACAAAATAATCCAAAATTTTAAACTTTAAAAGCCATTAAATTTTCTGATGTTTACAGTTAATTTTTCATACATATATATTTTTGCTTTGAAATGAGAAAATATATTAAGACTACAACAGAAACAAATTCCTTCTCTCATAAAATATATCACATACTCTTAGGTTATACATGTGTTAAAATTATTTAAATCAGTCTTGAGAAATACGGTTTCAAGCTGGATAATAATTACACTTAAAAAATCATGCAAGTTTATAAAAGAGACAAAGTCAGGCCTTGGTCTGCCCAGCAATTCCTGTCCAGATCCTCTGTACCAAATTACTTCTTCAAATGCTTAGTATACTTATGCTCCATTATAAACTGTTCTATGTAAAAAATACATGGTATCAGTTATCTCTACCTTAGAATGAATAAATTTAAGTGACTGAATACACTCAAGGATTAAATCTAATCCCCCATTGTGAAATAAAAGACAAAAACCATAGTGTAACTGAATCCAGGACTTAAATTGGTAAGAAGCCTTAAAAGGAATCCAGGAAATCCTATTATTATATACACCTAACCATGTCAAAGGTTAGTTCTTATCAAATGAGCTGTATCCCATTGAGGTCCATTAAACAAACAAAAAGCAGTTATAGAGCACCAACATAATAAAAAGAGTTCACATCACAAAGCACATCATTTTCTAAGACTTAGAAATCTTCTCTAAATGAAAATATAGCATGAATACATCAATATTTGCAACAGAAAATTAAGAGTTCTTACCTTACTGCATCATCAATATTGTTCCTGTATACGCCTTCAAGTCTTTCTGCGGGAAACCCCATAGCAATAATGTTGGGATAAATATTTGAGTACTTAAGTTAAGGAAACATCTGAAATATACAACAATGCAAACTACATGTACATTTTGTAAAACATTAGCTGATTATAAAAATCACTATACCTATGCTAGTAAAAGGATGTCAAATGTATTTATCTATAAACCATCATGTGTAATTAAGAAACACAGGTACATTAAATTAATTCCCCCCAAAATTCTCAAAATAATTATATGGCAAAATAATTTTCAAATCTCTTTACCTAGTACATTAAAAGTAAGTACATAAAAATTAAGGAAAAAAGGAACTTCTACATTTACACTATTTAGGCCCACAAACATGAAAACAAAAACCACAGACTATAAATCAGAACTGAAGTTACCTTGGGACAAAAATCAAGTATCAAAATAAAAACAAAAAAAGCTACACAACTTCTCATTTTTCATTGTTACAAAAGGCACCACAGCATAGAGAAAAGTAGAGACAATTAAGAATTAGGAAGCCAGATTTAAGACCTGGCTTATGCCGCCATCCCGTTGTATAACCTGGACATGACTTCATCTTTCCAGGCTTAAATTTCCTACTCCACAACATTAGGTTGAGACAACCACAATGATCTCTTCCAAGTCCTTGGTATTTGTGACTTAGTAATACTGAACTAAGGTAGAAAGCTTTCCTCATTCACCATCAAGGTAATCAACATTTAGCATGCCATTCTATTTACTTATGTTACACACTGTAGTCAGCATAAAAACAAACTTCTGTGCTCCAGAAGAATCTGCATCAAACTAAAAAAACAAAACAAAACAAAACAAAAAATACCAACCAATCTACATTTCTATGCATTTGTCAATAGTGGCAGACCTCATTTTCTTCCCGAGTACCATTATTCCTCTCTCTAATCTCGTGATTTTTCTGAGATATACCTTCCAAAACAGCCAAGCTGATCTGCCCCAAGCCTCCCTTCAACACCCTCCCTGAAGTTCTCCACCTACCTACTCCTGGACCCCATTTGATCTTCAAGTACAATCCAAAATTCACCAAATCCAGTGCCTTTTTGTAGAGATCTTTTTTTCATCACTTTTGGCTGCTTTCACATTATTGAGTTAATTTCGGTATTATTTTCAATTGAAAATAATTATCAAGTTACTAAAAGCTTTTTAAAATTATTTTTTTAAAAGGTTTTATCCATAGTTTTACCACACACTTATTGGACAGACCTAAAAATATTTTAAGGGAAAAAAAAAAAAAAAAAAAAACAGGGTTACCTGGGTGGCTCAGTCGGTTAAGCATCTGCCTGTGGTTCAGGTCATGATCCCAGCGTCCTGGGGTAGAGCCCTACATCAGGCTCTCTGCTCAACCAGGACTCTGTTTGTCCCTCTCCCTCTGCCCTGCTCATGCTCTTTCACTATCTGTCTCCATCTCTCTCTCTCTCAAATAAATAAAATTTAAAAAATAAAATAAAAATAAAAACCTTTCATTAAAAGAAAAAAGACCGCACACAATAGCATATACAATATGCTACCTTTTGTACAAAAAATATTTTCTTTTTGGATAAAATGAGTAAGATTTACACACAATTTGCCTGAATCTGAACTTCTCAGCACACATGTGCATTTGCACACACACAAATGATAACTGAGAAACCAATAAACATGTTTGCTTCATAGAGAAGGGGTGGCAAAGGGGAAAAACAAAACATACACTAAAACCAGCAACAAACAAATCCAATTAAATATCAAATTGGTAACCAGGAGATAGAGTTTATTTCACAGGAGTTATTTGGCTACTGCAAGTTTACTGTACTTCTTGGTAGGAAGCACTGTAAGAACAAAAAGAACTACAAAGAGGGGCTCCTGGGTGGCTCAGCTGGTTACACATCTATCTCAGGGTCCTGGAATCGAGCCCCACACAGGGCTCCTTGCTTACCAGAGGAGTCTGCTTCTCTTCTCCCTGTGCTCATATTCTCTCTCATGCCCATTCTCTTTCAAATCAATAAAATCTTAAAAAAAAAAAAAGAACTACAAAGAAATTTTAAACTTCTTCTGCAAGTTTGTTTTTACTATTATCAGTATTGATATCCTCAAGCTTTCTTCTTTATATTGTACAAAAAAATGAAATTTTACTAATGATTTTAAGATTTATGATTATAGGTATAAAATCAAGAAATCAAGTAAAAATCTTAATTAGAAATATCAATATGAACTCATGTTTATAAAAATCTATGTTCTCTAGGTCTTTTCACTGAAATGGCCTAAAAGCATATCAATCTTAGCAGCAAACAATCCCTAGATGGACCCAGACTGCATCTCTAGTATTTAATATACTAAAAGGTACTAAACTTGGAACTACAATGGATGCTAGGTCTGTGGCAGGAAGGTACAAGATGAGTCTGGGATATTTTTCTGTACCAGGAGACAAGGAAGGTACTCAAGAGATAATGATCTCTATCAGACAGATATAGGAGCTAAAATGAAGGACATCCCAGGACCTAAAGCTCTAACAAACTGAGTATCAAAGAAACAATTTAAATGGTAGTAAATTAAAACACCCTAAATAAAATTAAAACCCTTGGGTCTATATAAAGACTCTCAAAGGAAAAAAAGAACAAACTATTTTTCATTTATCACCTTTTGAAGTGGCTGTTTAGAACAGTTCTTTTCTCTACTCTGAAAGTAGAGAAAAAGAGGGAGATTAAGTATTTTATGCTACTTTTCCTGTAGGTGCTGTATTTCACGACAACCAAATAGCACCATTTCATACAGTAAAGATCTACTTTACAGAAAAACATTGTGTTAATAAACACAAAAGAATAGAACTTTAAAAGTCATATTTTGCAAACCCTAATAAATTTATTGATTTAGGCAAGGATCAACAACTGGTTCTCAACCAACAGGTTAGTGGATGATGAAGAACTCAACTTTTTTTTTCTTAAGAGAGCCAAAGCAACACCACCCAAAATACCTTCTGATGTAAGGAGACCAATGTAACTGAACAGCGGGCAGAAAAAGACTGCCACCACCCAATTTCAGTGGTCAATCTGGGCATCACCAAGGAAGTTAAGCAGAGATCCTGTAACTTTCTGTGTGATACAATATGAAGGACACAGCATCACCTATGATATCCAAGGTATCTTCAACCTGAGACTCAACCAAGTATTTATATATAAATTTTAATTTACATTTAATATACAAGAGATAGAAAAACAAGCTAAATGACATGAGAATAAACTGGACAAATTCAAAAGGTCTGAAACATATGACTTAGTCTCTGCTCAAATGTCTCTTTAAAAGGCAAGGAGGGGAGGAATGGGTATCCCTTATTTTTTAAAAGACTTAAGGGTTGGGGTGCCTGGGTGGCTCAGTTGTTAAGCCTCTGCCTTCTGCTTGGGTCATGGTCCCAGGGTCCTAGGATCCAGGCCACACATCAGGCTTCCTGCTCAGCAGGAAGCCTGCTTCTCCCTCTCCCACTCCACCTGCTGTGTTCCCTCTCTCACTGTGCCTTTCTCTGTCAAATAAATGAATAAAAATCTCCCAAAACATTTTTTTAAATCAAAAAAAAAAAGACTTAAGGATTCTAAGAGCCACGTTCATAGGTACAATGCTATCTGGATATTGTTCTAGACGAACAAGCCATAAAGAACATTTTTGAGCTAACCAGAGAAATTTGAAAATGATCTGGGCATTATATGGGATAAAAGATGACTGAAATGGAAAAGCACACATTACTGACTAAAAAAAAAAGGTTTCAAAAGAGAATACACAGCATTATGTCATAATCGAATAAGAATGGCATATATACCCATATAGACATATGTAGACAAAAAGATTACAAACTAAGGTACTAAAAGTAATCATCTCTAGGAGGTGGGAAATATATTTTTTTTCTCATTTTTGTTTTTTTTATTTTCTGTTGTTGATACAATGCCTGCACTATTTCTGTAAGAGATTTTTTTTTTTAAATATTTTATTATTTATTTGAGATAGAGCATAAGTGGGGACAGAGGAAGAGAGACAAGCAAACTCTCCACTGAGCAGGGAGCCTGTCGCAGGACTCGGTCCCCCAGGACCCTGAGATCATGACCTAGGTTGAAGGCAGATGCTTAACCTACTGGTTCCAGAGGGAACCATTTTGATGTCTGTCATTGCATTCTATTCCTCTTCCATGGCACAGACTGGGGAACTGTGCAGAATTTTTCCATCACAATTTTTCTTCATATAATCCTAATGGCCAGCCTCAAAGGTAGGATATAGAGCTGAATGGAGAATGAAGTTGACCCAATGTGTACTTTCTGAAGTGTTTTTGTCTCACATGTCTAAATATAGACTAGTTTGTCTGGGAGAAATTCGTGAACACCTGAGCTTCTAAAGATGTCAAAGAAAAGCATCTGAATGGGTAGAATGGGAGCGGGTATCACGGAGCCACACAAAACAGCCTTATCACACACTGAGAGCAGAAACCGTAGCAGAGCACACGTGATCATGCATGGAGCAATAACATTTGGCTTTTGGCGAATGGAGGTGTTAATCTGGTGGAACATTTTATGACACTGAGGTTGGAGTCTATATCTCAACCTTTTTTGATAGCTGGGGCCAATAAAAGAATGGGCTATGTTGTATGGGTCTCTTCCTGTCTGGGACTCCTTCATTTTAGGAATGTGGCTTAAACTCAAATCTCTAAAATCTTATAACCCCAAATCAAGTTATAGTCTGCTATTCACCTTGACAGCACTGGTGAATGCAGATATACGCTTAGGGGATTTTTAAAAATTGTTTGCTTTTTAATTAACTCCAGGTCTATTTACCAAGTATCATGACAAAATATTGTTTTGTCCCACATGACTTAAATTCAGCTCTGTATTTAGTTTTTAAAAAATGATGAATTTCTATCAATATATATATGTATATACACATACATACACACAAATATGTAATGAAAAAAGATTTAAGTAGCATTTACTATGTGGCAATTTTGTCACTTTAAGAATATATAAATTCACCCCCAATCTCAAAGGGTTCTTCTACTATGGAGACTCCCAAACTACTAGGATTATCACACATTACAAATAATAGCTGTCATCTATTATTCTCACCTAAGAAAGTAGTTCCACCTAAAAACATAGCTCATTCAAAGAACTATGTTCAATTATCAAAATATTTTGGGTATTATGTCCGTTCATGAGAAAGAAAAAAAGAGAGAGACTGGAGGCTCAAATCAAGCCTACAGCAGTAGTAATTCCTGAAAGTGAATAATCTTTACTTTGTAACCCTGTCTTGGGAGCACCAACATATAGAAAATAACACTCGGAAGACAAATGAGGCAGCAGTAGGGACCCAAAGCAGTGGCAGCTTCCACCAATCCAGAATTCCTACATAAAAAAAAATTATAAATAGATATAAGTAAGAAATTTAAGTTGAATTTTTCTGAGCAATGCAACAGCAAAATATTTCTTATTCAAAGTAATAGTAATTACTGCTCCTAATGAACTTTCCAACTGAATGCTTAATTTCAGTAAAGACACTAGTATGATTTTCAGCCTTACAGAAAACACAATAATACAATGCCCCTTGAAATGCAGTCATTTTTAACCAGGACTAAACTCCAATGTATCCTTGCACTATGAATACTAATAAAAGGAGTTAAAGTTGCAAAGGAAACCATTTGTCTCTAATTATACATAAATAGGAATGTTATATACTCATTAAAGTAAACTCAGTTGGCCCCCTTTCATTCACTTAATTATTCAAACACACAGTGAACATTCCATGCAAGGGGCAGTGAGAGCAGAGGCTAAGTAAGCAAAGACTACTGCACTGGAAAAGTCCCTACTCTGTCAGGAAAGACAGATAGACACACAGACATGCAGCGGTGCCACATGACTTATATTCTACTGAATATAAGACCGAAATATTTTAAGAGATAAAGAGAGAGGGGCTAATTCTAATTAAAGCTTTACAAAATAGGTGATATGTTAGAATATCCTTAAGAAGTCAGTCAGACATCAGTAGACAGAAGAACAAACAAGCAATCAGAACACTTCAGGCAGGGAACAGAACAGGGATGCGGAAATACATACAACATTAGGAAGGAAGCAGCAAGCAGGCCAGTGTGGCTCACACACAGAGCTGTATGGAGAAGGCAGGACAGAAGACTGCATTTAGTTTGAAGGAAGCTGTGAGAGGGAGTTCAATTTAACCAGACATATAAGGAGTCAAAGGCCAGAATCGGCGTGGGGGTCTCTGACAGAGCAACGATCCAATGCTTCCTTTACATAGAATCTAAACATCCAGTCTTCTGAAGGTTTCATTTTTCACAGATCCTCACCTTTCTTATTCACAGTTTGAGATTTTACCCAAGACTTTAACCTCCATCATAAGTTAGAAAGATGCAAAGAACATGTACCACACTATAGGAAATACATTCCCATTTAATCCTAGCAACCCTACAAGGTAATATTTCCATTTCATGAATGACAAAATTGAGGGTCAAAAAGACTGGGTAATTTGCATTAAGTTCCACAGCCAGTAAGTACTGAGTTATGATTCAAACCAGTTAGGTACAAACCCAGCTTTTTATACCATGCTGCCTCATAAAAGATTAAGAGTTCTTTATATTTCCAAATCAGTAACAAAAATATAAAAGCTTCAAAGGAAGCAGGTTCAAATGAAAGTGAATTTACTAATCAAATGTTAAAGCTGAAAAACTTTTAAAAGACAATACAGAATCACTGGAATTTCCAAAACTGAGTAATGAATTATAAGACACATATTTCTTATGACATGAATTATACCAATGCATGTCCAATTTTGACTTTTTTGCTTCCTAATGTTAAAATTTCTGACATGCTTTTTTTGGACAATTTAAACCAAATAAAAATAACTGAGAAAACTATATATATATATATATATATATATATATATATATATATATATATATATTTCTAATACGGAATAGTGTTAACTTGCAATTACCAGATATACTTTCAAATAACGAGAGTGTTTCATATGAAATTCTCATCTTATTACTTATAAATGCTGCGCATAAAGAATTATACTAACTAGATCACTGCAGGAAGCCAAATATTTTTGCCATCTAGTGATCTACTCGCAGGCAATGTGGCAACATGGTCAAGAACATATGCTCCGGGCACCTGGGTGGCTCAGTGGGTTAAGCCGCTGCCTTCGGCTCAGGTCATGATCTCAGGATCCTGGGAAGAGTCCCGCATGGGCACTCTGCTCAGCAGGGAGCCTGCTTCCTCCTCTCTCTCTCTGCCTGCCTCTATGCCTACTTGTGATCTCTGTCAAATAAATAAATACAATCTTAAAAAAAAAAAGAACATATGCTCCAAGAGCCAAGATGCCTGGATTTGAACTCTAGCTTCACTTACTAAGTCATCTTTTGCAAGTTACCCATCTTCAGTTCCCTGTGTAAAATGGGACTGGTAGGAGGTAACATTTTCTTTTCTTCTCTGCTTAATTTTTATTCAAGCTTTTATTTAAATTCCAGTTAGTTAACATACAGTATAATATTAATTTCAGGTATAGAAATTATTAATTATTGTATACTAATTAATTGTATACTAACTAACTGGAATTTAAATAAAAGTTTGAATTAAAAATTAAACAGAAAAGAAAGTGTTACCTTCATTAAAAAAAAAGTACTTATCACATAGGGTTGTGATAAGGATTAAATGCATTAACCTATGGAAAACTACTAGAACATAGTGATAGCTGTTTATCAGTTAAACAAATGGGACAGAACTATACCATTAGTGCTTACTGTAACGATTTGGATATTTTTTTTTGTTTTTCCAATGACACTCTTTACTGAATAACCTAATCCTTCTAAAGAGCATCAAAGTCTAATAGAAACCTTAACTCTTTGAAATCTTGACTATAGCATTTTGCCTTTTTAAGTATTTAACTTCAGAACAAATGTAAAATATTCCCAAATTTCCCAAAGGGAACAAAAACAAAGACTGCTTTCCCCTTGTTATCAGTGGCTACATGAAGTAAGCAGAGAGGTAAAAGGAATTTCTGTCGGCCCTCAGAGGGACAGCTACCATTGCTATGGCAGATCTGCAGACACAGACATACGACATTCAGTACATGACCTTTCACCCCACCTCTAAGCAAACATGCTCAGTTTGTTTTGTTTTAATTCAGGTATAATTTACATACAATAAAATACAAGATCTTAAGTGATTCATTGATGAGTTTTTGATAATCATATATATCATGTTGGAGAGTCTTGATTCAAGTGCTGCAACAATTCCCTCTCAAACATAGAATGCTGACTGCAAGAAAGAAAATAATAAATGATAATTAAGTTCTAAAGCCTGTCCACAGAAGTCAATTTCACCAATAACAGAACTGACACACTATAAAATGATGCAGCTAGTATATGAGCTAACTCAATTTTTACTGGTTGTTCTTAACATCCAATCCTGACTTAAAACACTAAAAGGATATTCTAAGTTACACCAAATTAACAAAATGCCTTTAGAAAAAAACATGTGAGCTGAGATTTCATATTGACCTTGTCTCAAAATTTTACTTGTACCCAAATTAATGTCATTTGCACTACAAATTTAACTAGAATTTTCAAATAGAGAATAACCAAAAATAGCTCCGTAAGCCTTATTTTATGTGTCCCTGAATATAGACAGTCTTATTTTAAGTACAATTATTAAAAATAAAGCACTTCTGAAGTTTCTTTGTAGTACTACTCAACATAATATATAGATATACTTATCCCCAAACAAGTTATAAACTAAAATACCAATATATAGTACTAGTATTCAAACCAGTAACACCTTTTTTCTGCCACAATTATTTTAAGAAAAATTACTTCCACAGATCACATATAAGTTATTTTAAAAATTCTAGTTAACTGGAAGCGGTAACATACATGGAACGCAGATGGCAAATAGAAAGTGACATGTGGATTACAGAGGTAGTGATCAAAAAGCAGTAAGAGCAAACCTGAAGTTGCCTAGCTCACAAGAGGAACTGACGTTCAGCTGAATCGGCAGCAGGAATGAAGGAATAAAGTCAGACTAACAAGAGGAGACAAGAAGAATCGAAAGCTAGTTAGTAAATACCAAGACTGCAGCATTTAATTCTATTTTCCAGGAATTTCTGGAGCTTTTTCCCTGCTTTCTGTCAGGGCTATCAACCAACAGATGCTTAAGGATCAGGTGAGGGGAAAAAAAATTCAGCCACTGATTCATAAGCTACATCAGGTCTACATTTTTTTTCCAACAAATTTTAACAAGTTTAAAATTAACAAAGAGTTTCCATGTATGTCACAGTTATATCCATATCAGCAACTTCACTAATCAAATTATGCTTTAAACAACTGCCACTCATAGACTTATACGGGAGTCTCATTTAATGCAAGATTTTTTATTTCTGACTAGGTATTCTTTTTCTCTATTAAATGTGTAAAATGTTTGTATCTGGTTTCTAAATTGAAGATTCATATTGGTAGGAAAGCAGAAAAAGGAGATGCTGATTTTTCCAGTTGATAAAGTGCTAATTGCATTATTTGAGAACAATTTGTCCTAACATATAAAGCATATAAATATTCCTGTACAGAGCAAATTAATGCTGCCTAAAATCTGATTTTATAAAGTGAAAAGGGTGCGTAAGCACCAAAGCCTAAACTACAGAAATACTAAAAATATTTCTCAAAAAAATACAGAAAACTACAAAAATATTAAAAATATTGCTCCAAAAAAATTGGGGATTTTTAAGAATAAAGCATAGTGGTCAGAAACAGCACAGGACACAGGAACATTTATTTAAATATTCCCAAGGTGCCAGGCCTGCATTAAAATACTTCATGCATAATGTTGTTTGTTTGTTTATTTTTATTATGTTATGTTAGTCACCATACAGTAAACCATTAGTTTTTGATGTAGTGTTCCATGATTCATTGTGCATAGTGTCATTTAATAAATAGAAGACCAAAGTTCCATTCTCAGCTTTGCAACTTAAAAGCCTATGACTGCAGGTAAGTTACTAAGTCTCTGGGCCTCAAATATTTTTGTTTCTTTTTTCTGCAAAATGATGATCCTAACACCTAATGTAATTTCTTTATTGGTTGTTTCAAGGATCAAATGCGGTATCTGGAAATATCTTTAAAACTATAAACTGTAAAGGGCTATTAGAATTGTAATAAGTAGCTGTTATGATTTGAGGTTGCATGGACTAGAAATATCCTGTTATTTAATTTTAGTTTCAATGTCTCATTACAAGGCAACTCAATATGATGTTTTTATAAACAAATTATAAAAGAAAAGAATTCCAATATATTCACTTAAATCCACTTTAACATAAATTTTAGGTTCCTTTTAATACTTCTAAATTAGCTTCCCACAATGGCAAACCAGAAAGGAAAACTGACTGCCAAGTAATTTATGAGCTCTACTGGAGCTTTCTATTCCTCCAAACAATTAGGACCTCACAACTTCCTCTAAAATTGTTACATTATACCAACTTGCCCTGACTGAAGAGTTTATACACATTTTTGCTTTGAAAAGAAGTTTAGATGTCACTATGTGGAGTTCTTTTTGTTGCTGTTGTAGTTTCGTTTGTTTTAAGCAGGCTCCATGCCCAGCACAGGGCTTGAACTCACAAACCGGAGTTTAAGGGTCCCATGCTCTACCAACTGAGCCAGGCTTAGATCTTACTTTCTGAAGGAAAATACCACATTCTTCAAAGGTAACATCAAGAATTGCTAGTAATTCTTCTACTTAGTAGCAATACCATAAATTGGTTCATTTGGCACAAAATCTGCAATCTGTAACAAAGAACTATGAAAACTGTTTTACCTTTTGTTCCAGAAACCCCACTCTAACAATGTGCACTAAGAAAACAATGTAAACTATGCAAAGATAGTCACAATATGCTGTTTTTTAAAGGGAAAAAATGGAAATAATCCTAACACAGCACAGTAAGCAATGCCTGATATTTAGCCCAATGAAATGCTACCTATATAGCTTTAAAAATGACAAATACCCACTGACAGATAAAAATTAAGCTGTGAATACCTAAGAATGTAATTATGAGCATAAACACATTAACAAAGAGGGAATGATAATTTCCAGTGACAAATACCTGACACAGAATCAACTTCTTCTATTGTTTAAATTGAAGATTACAGTTTTTAAACAAATACTTTTTAAAGGAACAATCAAGGCCCTCTGAACTTTATTTAAATGTAAGCAAACCAGAACCACAGAAAAATATCTAATCAAGTCACTGATAATGCTAGCAATGCTCTAAAAACCCAAAGTACAATTTTTGTGTGTATTAGCTAAGGGATTATTCCTCTCAACAAATTTAATCAATTTTTCTTCAGAGCTGTTATGAAATAATGTATCTACAACTGTTCAAAACCTACATCTGTGAACCTCTAAAATTTAAGTTGCCCAACTAACTGGTTTTAACGAGCGTAAGAAACAATTACCTCCTTCCTAGCTCTCTGGACGAATACGATAATGCAGATTTCCTGTTTTCAGAACTCTGCTGCTGTTAAAATACACACACGTAAAACCCCGCCCCCTCCCTGCCATGGTTCTGCTCCCACTAACAAACATCCAAGATTGACTACCAATGACAAATCAAATAAAATATGGTTGTAACTTACAGAACAACTTTCAGAAAGATCATCAGTCCAATATGCATTAGATATACTTGTCAGCATTATATACCTGAACTATAAGCCAAACGCTAACCTAATTTTCTACAGCAAAATTATAATAAAGTATATGAAAAATTAAAAAACTTAAGATTATGACATCAATCCAGCATTATTGTAAAGTACATAAGAGTGTATCTTTTACGCTCTAATCTTTATATTCAGTGTTAGGTTTATGGTACTTCTGTAGTTCATTTCATTATAAAAGCCATGCTTTTCATCATTTAATTTACCAGAGATAACTATCTAAAACACTAAATTTGGGCTGCTCTTTCAGGTCACTAACTTTCACAGAAAGAAAGACATTCCAACAGGTAAGACAAAAAAGATGATAAGGGATGTATCAATAGTTTGAGAACAAAGGCCTAATAATATTTAGTGCAAATTTACTCAATACTAGTAAACTACATTAAAAAAAAAAAACACAACAGATTCTAACATTTCCAACTCTATTGATCTTTTAGGTGCAGCCGTGCACAAATTTCCTAATGTTCGAAACTACTACACATACATAATACGAAGGAAAAAAGCTCAATACAAAACGTATCACCAGCAAGTGGGTTTTCATATTCCTACTAATTAAGCTAAAACTGTAAAATTTCTAAATTTACTTCTATCAAATTTACCTTTCAATGAAACCACTGCTAATTTGAACCATTTTAATGGAAGAAAGCTCCAAACAAGTGTGTGCTAGGCTGCTTCATTTTATATTTGGCTTTAATATAACAGACCCAAATCTCTTTATTTTATATCTAAGCCACGACATCATCTAGAAATGACTTGCTTTTTTTTTTCCCCAAGTGGCAAAAATAGTTTGCCTAACTGCTGTATTTTATTTTTTTTATTTTTATTTTTTAATTTTTTATTTTTTATGAACATATATTTTTTATCCCCAGGGGTACAGGTCTGTGAATTACCAGGTATAACACACTTCACAGCACTCACCAAAGCACATACCCTCCCCAATGTCCATAATCCCACCCCCTTCTCCATAATCCCCTCCCCCCAGCAACCCTCAGTTTGTTTTTTGAGATTAAGAGTCACTTATGGTTTGTCTCCCTCCCAATCCCATCTTGTTTCATTGATTCTTCTCCTACCCACTTAAGCCCCCATGTTGCATCACCACTTCCTCATATCAGGGAGATCATATGATAGTTGTCTTTCTCTGCTTGACTTATTTCGCTAAGCATGATACGCTCTAGTTCCATCCATGTTGTCGCAAATGGCAAGATTTCATTTCTTTTGATGGCTGCATAGTATTCCATTGTGTATATATACCACATCTTTTTGATCCATTCATCTGTTGATGGACATCTAGGTTCTTTCCATAGTTTGGCTATTGTAGACATTGCTGCTATAAACATTCGGGTGCATGTGCCCCTTTGGATCACTACGTTTGTATCTTTAGGGTAAATACCCGGTAGTGCAATTGCTGGGTCATAGGGCAGTTCTATTTTCAACATTTTGAGGAACCTCCATGCTGTTTTCCAGAGTGGTTGCACCAGCTTGCATTCCCACCAACAGTGTAGGAGGGTTCCCCTTTCTCCGCATCCTCGCCAGCATCTGTCATTTCCTGACTTGTTGATTTTAGCCATTCTGACTGGTGTGAGGTGATATCTCATTGTGGTTTTGATTTGTATTTCCCTGATGCCGAGTGATATGGAGCACTTTTTCATGTGTCTGTTCGCCATCTGGATGTCTTCTTTGCAGAAATGTCTGTTCATGTCTTCTGCCCATTTCTTGATTGGATTATTTGTTCTTTGGGTGTTGAGTTTGCTAAGTTCTTTATAGATTCTGGACACTAGTCCTTTATCTGATATGTCGTTTGCAAATATCTTCTCCCATTCTGTCAGTTGTCTTTTGATTTTGTTAACTGTTTCCTTTGCTGTGCAAAAGCTTTTGATCTTGATGAAATCCCAGTAGTTCATTTTTTCCCTTGCTTCCCTTGCCTTTTGCGTTGTTCCTAGGAAGATGTTGCTGCGGCAGAGGTCGAAGAGGTTGCTGCCCGTGTTCTCCTCAAGGATTTTGATGGATTCCTTTCGCACATTGAGGTCCTTCATCCATTTTGAGTCTATTTTTGTGTGTGGTGTAAGGAAATGGTCCAATTTCATTTTTCTGCATGTGGCTGTCCAATTTTCCCAGCACCATTTATTGAAGAGGCTATCTTTTTTCCATTGGACATTCTTTCTTGCTTTGTCGAAGATTAGTTGACCATAGATTTGAGGGTCTATTTCTGGGCTCTCTATTCTGTTCCATTGATCTATGTGTCTGTTTTTGTGCTAGTACCATGCTGTCTTGATGATGACAGCTTTGTAATAGAGCCTGAAGTCCGGAATTGTGATGCCACCAACGTTGGCTTTCTTTTTCAATATCCCTTTGGCTTTTCGAGGTCTTTTCTGGTTCCATATAAATTTTAGCATTAATTTGTTCCATTTCTTTGAAAAAGATGGATGGTACTTTGATAGGAATTGCATTAAATGTGTAGATTGCTTTAGGTAGCATAGACATTTTCACAATATTTATTCTTCCAATCCAGGAGCATGGAACATTTTTCCATTTCTTTTGTGTCTTCCTCAATTTCTTTCATGAGTACTTTATAGTTTTCTGAGTATAGATTCTGTGTCTCTTTGGTTAGGTTTATTCCTAGGTATCTTATGGTTTTGGCTGCAATTGTAATTGGGATTGACTCCTTAATATCTCTTTCTTCTGTCTTGCTGTTGGTGTAGAGAAATGCAACTGATTTCTGTGCATTGATTTTATATCCTGACACTTTACTGAATTCCAGTATAAGTTCTAGCAGTTTTGGAGTGGAGTCTTTTGGGGTTTTCCACATAGAGTATCATATCATCTGCGAAGAGTGATAATTTGACTTCTTCTTTGCCGATTTGGATGCCTTTAATTTCCTTTTGTTATCTGATTGCTGAGGCTAGGACCTCTAGTACTATGTTGAATAGCAGTGGTGATAATGGACATCCCTGCCGTGTTCCTGACCTTAGCGGAAAAGCTTTCAGTTTTTCTCCATTGAGAATGATATTTGCGGTGGGTTTTTCATAGATGGCTTTGATGATATTGAGGTATGTGCCCTCTATCCCTACACTTTGAAGAGTTTTGATCAGGAAGGGATGCTGTACTTTGTCAAATGCTTTTTCAGCATCTATTGAGAGTATCATATGGTTCTTGTTCTTTCTTTTATTGATGTGTTGTATCACATTGACTGATTTGCGGATGTTGAACCAACCTTGCAGCCCTGGAATAAATCCCACTTGGTCGTGGTGAATAATTCTTTTTAATGTACTGTTGAATCCTATTGGCTAGTATTTTTTTGAGTATTTTCACATCTGTGTTCATCAAGGATATCGGTCTATAGCTCTCTTTTTTGGTGGGATCCTTGTCTGGTTTTGGGATCAAGGTGATGCTGGCCTCATAAAATGAGTTTGGAAGTTTTCCTTCCATTTCTATTTTTTGGAAAAGTTTCAGGAGAATAGGAATTAGTTCTTCTTTAAATGTTTGGTAGAATTCCCCCGGAAAGCCGTCTGGCCCTGGGCTTTTGTTTGTTTGGAGATTTTTAATGACTGTTTCAATCTCCTTACTGGTTATGGGTCTGTTCAGGCTTTCTATTTCTTCCTGGTTCAGTTGTGGTAGTTTATATGTTTCTAGGAATGCATCTATTTCTTCCAGATTGTCAAATTTATTGCCGTAGAGTTGCTCATAGTATGTTCTTATAATAGTTTGTATTTCTTTGGTGTTAGTTGTGATCTCTCCTCTTTCATTCATGATTTTATTTATTTGGGTCCTTTTCTTTTTTCTTTTTGATAAGTCGGGGCCAGGGGTTTATCAATTTTATTAATTCTTTCAAAGAACTAGCTCCTTTACTGAGGATATTTTTATCATTATATCAACTTTATAATCACTTGAATAAGTGGATCATCAAAAAAAACCTCTGAAATTACATATACTAAAATACTAGCCAAAATTCATATTTTAAATTTTAGTAGTATGCAGATTCAAATATACTAAAAAATATGAGAGCAAGTCTACATTGCTTGGTTTGAAAAGGCAGTACTTTTAGTTTTAGTCAGCTACCCATAAATGCTTGTTCCTAAAGCAAGTATCATTTTAGTATATAAATCCAATTATCACAATTTGGGGGAAAAAAGCACAATTACTAGTCAATTAGTTGTGGAATCTTCATATGCAAAGGAGAATATACAGAAAAACTTCGAAAATTATTAAGCTGAAACATGAAAGATAAAAAAAGGAGATAACTCTGTCAACCAAAAAACTGTTGAAAAACATAAAAAGGTCAACATACAGAAAAACAGAAATACCAACAGTTAGATGGGATGGACAGAAATGAAAACAAGGGAAAGGAGCTCATAACACCTCACACCCTTTAAATACTATTAGGCAAACAAAACAGGTAAAGACTGAATATTTGGATAAAAATCTCACCTACATACATGCTCCCTCACTTAATATAAGAGACAGAATTTACACACATATTATCTGTTTATCCAAAAGGGCACCATTCTCTTCATGACCTACCACTCAGACCCAAACAAATTCTATAAAGTGATGCTTATCAAACAATCTACTTTCATCAGACATGAGTTTTAAATTGGCAAGATGATTCTTACACAAAAAATAGAGGCCCTAAACACAAAGTTAGATCCTATCTACACTGAAATAGTATGCCTGATCATATTAATCATTTGGCATAACAAACTTCTCAGTAAAAATATCAATAAATAACGTAGATTAAAACTAATCAGACCCTATTAAGCCCAATATGCAATTTTAAAGACATTTATCCAACCTGGCAACAGCAGTTCTTGGGGTGGGGGAGGGAGGGTGTGAAAAGGAATTATGTTACAGAAACAACTTATATATTGTAGCTTGAAAAAGCAAAATTTTAAATGGGAAAAATCACTTCACAGCAGAAAGACAAGAACTGAGTTGTACAAGAAAGCAGAGGACCTGAAAAATATTTAAAGCAAATATTTAAGGAATACATATTAAATCAGCTCTCTGATGAAGTTCCATAATAATGAATTCCTATATATCAACTTTTAGGAAAATTACAGCTTAAAACTATCAAAATCTCATATAACTTAATATCTCAAGATAAAACATGGTGTTCCCACTTAAATATCCAAATAATCTTGTAAAACTAAATGACTAAAAGCCAGACTTCCATTACATAAGCTTTAGTTCTCAACCAGTATCTTCACATTTTATAAGAAAAATATAAACACTGGCATAACCTCTAAGCTTTATTTTTGCAAAAGCTTAAAATTTGGTATTAGTCTTTAAAGACTATAATTAATAGATGATTCCAAAAAACAGAAATGTCAAAACCACTCATATCACTAGATTATCTTAACTTTTTCCTGTATTTGAGTAACAGATGGCAAACCTTAGTTCTTGGACACTACACAGTAATCACAATCTGTGTGAACTTTTCAGTATTAAAAAGAATCCAAATAGCCTTAATAACCAGCATGTGAGTGTATTTTACAGTATTACCTATAATCCTGATCATAGTGAACAGAAACTAGATATGTGAAAATGCATCAGACTTTTTGGTGTGCTGATTCTTATTTTCCATAAATTTCCTACAACTAGCCCATGAAAACTATCCAGATGTCAGACTGCTTCTTCAGTTTTCAAAAAACATAGATGCACACATTTACAAAGTATTTTTACCATTACTTCATTTTCCATTAGTACCAAAAAAAGGTATATAGCATACCTAGATCAAAATTTCCTTATGCTTATTGAAAGAATTTTATCTCATTTAAAAAAATATTACTCTAACACGTAATTTTGTTTAAAAAAGAGAAGAGTTTGTTTCTTCCTCAATACTTTTGTTCTAAGTACATGAATTAATACATTTGCTCAAGACATCATTTAGCTAATAAGGTTAAAATTATCTCCCTGTTTTAATACATGACTCTTAAAAATAAACTCTGTAATAAATAAATAAACAAATAAATAAATAAATAAATAAAATGGAACACTAATGGGCAACTAAAAGGAATGAACCATTGATACAATAACTTAGATGAATATTAAAGGTGTTATGTCGAGGGAAAGAAACTAATCCCAAAGTGACATACATACAAATCTATGTAACATTTGAACTGACAGTGGCAGAGCGCACAGGAGTGAAGAGGCTGTGGTTATAAAAGGGCTAACAGTAGAGGTCCTTATGATAATGGAACTATAGAGTATTTTGACTATGGGGCAGATACGCAAAACCTACACAAGTGACAAAGTTGTACTGTACTAAATGTATGCAAACAAATGAAGAGAAGAAAAACTGGAGAGATCTTTCTTAGGCCCCAAAATTTTATCAATGTCAATATCCTGGATATGATATATATATATATATATATTTTTTTCTGGATATGATATTTATACAACAGTTTTGCAAAATGTTACCATTAGTGAAAACTGGGTGAACTGTTCCCAGGACTTGCATATATCGTTTCTTAAAAGTGCACTGGAATCTGTAGTCATCTCATAAAAAGAAGTATTTCAATTTAAAAAATTAGCAAGATGGTAGTTCACCTAAGAACTTGCTCCAAATAAGAGCATTAAAATAGAAGCTAGCGATGATCAGAAAGGATAAGAAAGCAAGAGTCAACTCTATCGTATAAAAAAAAATTGACTTTATTTTTTTTAAGATTTTATTTATTTATTTGACAGAGAGAAATCACAAGTAGATGGAGAGGCAGGCAGAGAGAGAGAGAGGGAAGCAGGCTCCCTGCTGAGCAGAGAGCCCGATGCGGGCCTCGATCCCAGGATCCTGAGATCATGACCTGAGCCAAAGGCAGCAGCTTAACCCACTGAGCCACCCAGATGCCCAAAAAATTGACTTTAAATTAAAAGAGAGATATAAACTACAGAAAGATGGAATTAGATATACCATACAAACAATAATCATAAGAAGCTGATGTAGTTATACTAATAAAAAAAAAAAAAAAGATTTCAGGAAAAGGAATTTCACCAGGAATAAAGAGGAAAATTTCACAATGAGAAAGAAGATACAACAATCTTAACGCAACTGTACCTTAAATGAGAGCTTCGTTATGTGAGAAACGGACAACAAAAAAACACAAAATCACAATTACACCTGGAAACTTCAACATACCTTTCTCAGGAATTGATAAAACAACTGAAAGGGAAAGGAAGCATGAATATGTATAAGCTGCAACCAACTGACATTTTAGAACATCTTGTGCAGTAACAGTAGAGTACAGTCTTCCCAAGTCACATGGAACATTCACCAAGAAAGATAAACTTAAGGAAAACCATAAAGATTATATTCTCTGAACACCAAACAAGTCAGAAATGAAAAGAGTATTTGGGGGCACCTGGGTGGCTCAGTGGGTTAAAGCCTCTGCCTTCAGCTCAGGTCATGATCCCAGGGTCCTGGGATCGAGCCCCGCATCTGGCTGTCTGCTCAGCAGGGAGACTGCTTTCTCCTCTCTCTTTCTCTCTGCCTGCCTCTCTGCCTACTTGTGATCTCTGTCTGTGAAATAAATAAATAAATAAAATCTTAAAAAAAAAAAAAAGAAAGAAAAGAGTATCTGGAAAAAATTCCAAATATGTAGAAATCACACATGCTTTTCTAAGTAACTCATGGTAGGGTGGGTGGAGAGACCTTAAGGTAAATTAGAAAATATTTTTAACTAAATGAAAATGAACCCATAACTTCCCAGAATTTCTAGATCCTGGAGAGAAAATCAGAACTTTAAAAAACTTATAATTAAAATGAAAACATTATTAAAGCCAATGAAAACCCAGCTTTCATTTTAAGAAGTTAAAAATAGAACCACCCGCAGAGTGAAGGAAAAGATAAAAATAGTAGAGAAGTGGACATAAGTCAATGAAATAGAAAAAGCACAGAGAAAAATCAGTGAAACCAAAAGTTAATTCTTTTGAAAAATGTAATCAGTAAAACTGATAAATTTCCTGCAAACCAAGGAAGGAAAAGAGAGAAAACAAATTACCAATGTAAAAACGCGAGGGGCAACCAGCACAGATCATACAGACGTCATTCTTTATGAATAGTGACACAACCGTCTTTAACACAGAATCTGCAAATCAAACTCAGCAATATATAAGGGACAGATCACAACCAAGTAGATTTTTACAGAAATACAAGGTTGTTTGAACATTTAGAAATAAGTAAGTGTAATTAATTGCATCAGAAGAATTTCAGAAGGAATCATATGATTATTAGATTTTGTGCTTAAAAGGCCAAAAGAAAAAATATCGACATTTATTTATGATAAAACTCTGAGCAAAATTGAATTAAAAACAACATTCTGTACCTAAGAAACCCACAGCTGACATGAAACATACAATAATCGACTCAGTGCTGTCCCTTAAGACAGAGTAAGGCAAGGATGTCTTTTGACACCAGTTCATTCCGCATTGTAGTGAGAATGCAGAAAAGGAAAAAAAAAAGTTAACAGCATCAAGGTTGAAAAAGAAAGAAGCAAGTACAGGTGACATGATCATATACAATCAGAAAATCTTATGGAGTCAAAAAAGCTACCAAGACGCTGTTTGTTTATCAAGATTACAGAAAACAAGGTCAATACACAAGGTTCAACCATATTGCTACAGATTAACAAAAAACTACTAAAAGTGAAATTATGTAAATAATACTACTTATAATAGCATTCAAAGCAAGAAAGGTTTAGGGATAAGCCTAACAAAACAGTATATGTTATATATATAATATATACTGTTATATTATATATATACTATTATATTAATATTATATATAATATATATACTGTTAATATTAATATAATACTTATATATATAACATAAATATAATATTATATTAATTAATACGACATTATATTAATATATATAATATATAAGTATATTTAATATTAACAGTATATGTATTATATATAATATTAATATAACAGTATATATATTACATATATATTACTTGGGCAATACAAAATGCTGCTGAGAGAAAAGACTGGATTTAATGGTGAGATAGATCATATTCATGGGTCAGAAAAGTTAGTATTATTAAAATGTCAACTTTACCCTACGACATACAGAATCAATAAAATCCTAAAAGCAATATTAAGGTAATCTTTGTTTTGTTTTGTTTTGTTTTTGGAAACTGACAAGCTCATTCTGAAATATACACAGAAATGCAAAAGATTTGAAAGGGCCAAAACAGTTCTGGACAAGAGAACAAAGTTGGAGAATTTACACAGTTTCATTTAAAGACTTATTAACAAAGATATGGGAATACAGACAACACAGAGAAGCTAAACAGATCAGTGGGACAGAGTAAAGGGTCATAGGTAGAAACCACCCCCAATACACACAAAGACAAATAATCAATTGGGGGTCTTAAAAGGTGCCAAGGTAATTTGATGGAGGAAAGACAGTCATTTCAACAAATGGTGCTGAAAAAATTGAATGCTCAAATGGAATGATATAAATTTCAACCCTTAAAACACTATACATAAAAATGTATTCCAAAGAGATCCTATACCTAACACAGAACTAAGGCATTTAGAAAACAAGGGGAAAAATCTCTGATACTATTGTTAAGATCTCTTAGAAAAGATTAGAACTGGTCAGCTGGACTTTTATCTAAATGAAAAACTTCTTCTAAAAAGCCACAAACTAGGGGGTCGGGGGGAAAGGCACAGATTGGGGAAAAATATTAAATTAAAAAAAATCCTTATAACTCAAAAATAAGCCAAACAACCTACAAAGTGGGCAAATGATTTAAATAGATGCTTCACAAAATAAGATACACAAATGGCCAATAAGTAAGTGAAAGATGCATATCATTATTTATCAGGGACATGCAAATGAAAAAGCACAGGGAAATGCCACTATGTACGTTAATATGGTGACATTAAAAGTAACAATACCAAGTATTGACCAAAACATGAAATAATACATCTCTTACACACTGGTGACAGAAATATAAAATGGAACAAACACTTCAGAAAAGTCTGATACCACGTATGCTAATCCTACAATCCGAGAAACTTCACTTCTAAGTATTCAGCCAAGGGAAATAACAATAGGCCTATACTAAAATGCACATGAAGTTCACTGCAGCTCTGCTCGTAATAATCAAAAACTGGAAAGGGAATGGGTAAACAGAACCGTAGTACTAAACATACAATAAAATATGACTTAATCAAAAAATGAAGGTGTTACTGACAGATACTAAAACACGGATGCATCTCAAAATCAGGCTGAATGAAAGACAGACAAGGAAGAGGACATATTGTGCATCTCCATTTACGTGAAATGGTATTTTAAAAAATCAGTCTAACCTAGCTACAGAAGGCAAATCACTGGTTGCCAGAGGCCAGGAGGGAGGGAGGGGGAAGTCCCAAGATTGAGAAACCTTTCTGGGTAATGGTGTGTGTCCTCTTAACTGTAGGAGTCATACGTATGAGTATACTCTTATTTTTAAAACTCAAGTTGGTGACTTAAATAGGGTCTATTTAACCACATTTCAATTACTGCCCAGAGTTGATTTTTTAAAATTTGGAAGCACTATTATTTTAATAACAAAGAACTTAAAATTCTAAAAATCATTAACAGGAAAAGAGACAATATCATTATGGTCATATATTAAGCTTTATTAAAGTGAATCAACTAAAGCTAAATATATCAGTATGTATAAATAGCAAAAACCATGCATTTCAAGACAAAATAAGTTGCAAAACATGAGTTCCCACTGATATACTAGCAAAACAATGTTACACACAACACACACACACACACACACACACACACACACACAGAAATATATGTGAAATATTACTGTAAAACTAGTTAAGACCTGAGATCAATACTAACCAAATTCAGGAAAGTGCGGAAGGTGGTACTAGTTATTGGGTATGGAATGGATTTGAGGATGGTATGCAGATACTTCAACTATTCTTGTACTACATTACTTCCAACCTGCGGCAGACACACCAATGGTTAAGATATGCCTCATAATTAGATAGATATATGAAATATTTCACTAAAACACCACCAAGTTTCTCTCCCTGGAAAGGCGGGCTATCCCTGGGTCAACAGGCCTGAATTCAATAAAGCTAAGCCATGAGGAGCTTCCTGTAAATTTCAGGTGGGACACAAAAGTCCCGGCACTCTAGGCAGTCCTCTACTTTCATTAACACACTCAATGTTACTTCTGGTTCCTGAGCCCAAGAAGAAGAAGCAGACACATCCTCAACTGTCCCTGGCTGATGGCAGTGTACATTCTGATTTTGCTCTAGTCCATGAGGAGAACCCCCAGAGTAGATTCCAGGATGAACCAGACCATCAAGCATTATTTGCAGAAGTATCAGCATAGGTTGGGGACAGACTAATCAAAAACCCTCTGACGAGGGATGGAGTGACATATGTCTTTCCAAAAGTGAAATCAGGGTCTGAGAAGAATATTCCGTTTATCTGTTCTTTTCAAAAAGCTTCAGATTCCACAGTTAATGTTTTTATACATGTCTATTTTCAGTTTTATTTCTATTAAAAATTTTGAGATCAGTGATAATATAGCTAAAGGAAAATTTCTGTCCGTATTTCCTAGAGACATTCTTCCTTCAATACAATCTTCAGATATAAGAAAGTCCAAATTTTGTTTAAGCATGCACGCTCAAAACATCTTTACGATGTCTTCTGATATCAACTGCCCTGCTCAACAAAATGGCATTTCTCGATAAAGGCTGAACCAGATTTGTGCATTCTTTGGGTATCTTCCCTATTATTTCCCTGACATACATTGAGTACAACTTGTGTATAAAGGTCTCAAAAGTATACAAGATGTTGACACTTTCCCCGAAGTGTGCTATGATTGTTATTTAAGGCCAAATTCTGGAAGAATATTTTCACACATCTGTTTGATTGACAGGATTATCTCCTACGTAAGTTCCTTATTTAATAAGTTCTACTTCATAATAATCCCCCATATTTCCTACATGCATTAATAGGGTTTCTTCTACAGTCATTTTATTTGTCTTATTTCAACAGGTTTTCAGACATTCGACAAATTCAGAGTATTTCCCACTACGAGTATTGTCTTGTTTACTTTGGAAGATGAATTAGGGTAAAAATTTGCCATTCTTTACATTCATAGGGGTCATGTCCTTTGTGAATTTTCTGTGGTATTTAGAGGTATGGATCACAAGAGAAAGATTTCTCTCACTGCTGTATTTATAAATTTTCTTCCCCTGTATGTAACCTTGGATGTACTGTGATAACTGATTTCTTGGAGGTTTTCTCACTCTCAATACATTCACAGGGTTTCTCTCTTATGTGTCTTCTCTGATGTACTTTGAGGCCCGAGTTGCAACTGAACGTTTTCCCACAATGATTACATTCACAGGGTTTCTCTGATGCTTAGTGAGATCTGACTTATGATAGAAGGACTTCCCACATGCACTACCCTTATAAGGTTTCTCCCCTGTGTGTATTCTCTGATGTACTGTGAGAACTGATTTCTCAGAAAATGACTTCCCACACTGATTACATCCATCGGGCTTCTCTCCTGTATGAGTTCTCTGATGAATTATGAGGTGTGAACTTCTAGAGAAGCATTTCCCACACTCCTTACATTCATAAGGTTTCTCTCCTGTGTGGCCTCGCTGATGTATACTGAGGAGAGATTTGCGAGAGAAGCATTTCCCACATTCCTTACATTCATAGGGTTTCTCTCTTGTATGTGTTTTCTGATGTTTGGTGAGTTTTGACTCTTTGCAGAATGTTTTTCCACATTCATTACATTGATAGACTTTGCCTCCTATGTGTGTTCTCTGACTTCTCCCCAAAGGGTTCTCCCAAGTTGTTATATTCAAATATTCTCTCTCCTGTGCCAAGAAAGTCTGATCTCCCATTGAAATTATCCACTCTTTAATATACTCATAACCTTTCACCTCTAAATGAACTCTTGTGTTCCAAGAGAGATGATTTCTCAAAAGTTGTAGCATATTCTTGAAACTCATAAAGATTTTCTGTTCTTTGTGCCATCTTACTGAGCATGAGGGTTGAATTACTACAGAATGTTTTATCAGATTCATTATGTTCACAAGGACTCTGTCCTATGTAAGCTTGGTTATATGGGATGACAACTGCCATCTCATGGAAAGCTTTCCCACATTCCTTGTATTCCTTATTGCTTTGAATAAAGCATTGCTCTATATTTTTAGTTCTCTGATATGGGATTAAATCATCATTATGACTGAGGTGTTTTCCATTTTGAATGAATTCATAAGGTTTCTTTCCCATTTGAGGCTGTTCTCTCTCTGCTGTATTTATAAATTTTAATTTATTTATGGTTAATCTAAAGAAACGATTGTTCCTTACTGTATTGAGGCCAACAGCCTTCTTACTTAAATAGGTTTTCTTATTAATAATTAATTCTGAAATACATTTCAAATTCATACCACAAGAGTCACACCTACACGGTATTTTTATGGAAGGAACTGTGTCTGTGCTGAAATTAAAAATTTTTCCTAATACATTACCTCTGTGCACAGTCAGTGTTTTGTTGTTGATAAATGGAGCTTGCCAGAAACGTCTGTCCTGGGTTTCTTGAGTCTCTTCTGCTTGGCTATCAATTTTGCAGACTTCTAAAGATGACAAAGACCAACAAACCATAAGCCATGAATCGTGTCTTAATTATGATGAAATTACACTTAAAACAAATGCCCTTCTACGTCACTGACTTAGTTTTGTGAAATAAGAGTGATCCAAACAGTCATACTGCCCCATCCATTTGGATTAGAAAAACAAAACCTGAAAGGGTAGAAAAGGGGATTAAAAACTTAGAACACACACATCTACATTTGGTAATTTACAAATACATACTTCAAGACTTAATATGTACGTTACAAATAAATATAAAGCATGGTGAAGAAAAGACTTAAAAAAAAAAAAAGGCTCTTCTATGAAGGGGAAATGTAGAGACCAGAGAGGCCATGAAACTTAGTAGATAAGAGTGCCTTAAAGATGGGAACCTGGGTGGCTCAGTGGGTTAGGCCGCTGCCTTCGGCTCAGGTCATGATCTCAGGGTCCTGGGATCAAGTCCCACATTGGGCTCTCTGCTCAGCAGGGAGCCTGCTTCCTCCTCTCTCTCTCTCTGCCTACTTGTGATCTCTGTCTGTCAAATAAATAAATAATATATTAAAAAAAAAAAAGAGTGCCTTAAAGAAATAGAGGAACGATTTGGTATCCTTTAGAAGGATCAAACTTTACATAATTTCCCTCTCATACTTACATTAGTGCACCTAAATTCTCTCTAAACTTTACATGTTTCCAGTTTCATTCTCCCCCCTTTAAAACTACTTCTGTTTTGTTATATATACATTAATTTAGTATACTGTTAATACCACATTAAATTTCTGGAAGCACTGATTTCTTTGTGCCTATGAAGAGAGTCCTGTAATGTAGTTTCTAACTTTCCTTCTCCTTCATGTTACTTACTTTAAAAAATACAATGTCTACCAGGAAAAGTAAAATTAAAAAGATGAGAGAAGAAGACGGAAAGACAATCAAATCCTTCTGTTGTTTTTAGTTGTGGTATATTCAAGCTTATTTGGTCAGATAGCCTACCACCAAATGCTAATTTCTCCCCCACTATAAACTCTCTCTGACATATTATTAGTAAGAATTTTTCTTTTACGCCCAGATTTCTACATTTCTGGTTTTATGTGTATGTATAACCATGGAAGACCTGACCCCAAATACTCCAATGATCTATCTATTCACCCTAGGAATTCTCAGCTATATTTCACATTACCTTCTTGCTCAGTACATACAATGTAACAAATGATGACCCTGTTTTTAAAAACCTCTTTCAAAGCCCATTGTCTCCAAGCACCATTAAAGGAAATGTATTGCAGTTATAATGCTTGGGTGGAGGGGGAAACGTGTCCTCAACTACATACATATTGGGTATTCAAGTGATCGCTTCACTAGGTCCATCATGTCTTCTTTGTAGAAATGCCCCAGACTATTAATTTGTCAAAAAATCATTCACGTTCTAGCAAGACTTTTCAACGCAGCTGGCTTACATTCCCATTTTGGACTTGCTCAGAACTTCGCTCTTTAGGAAAATGACACTGTCTCATACAAGTCCTGCACAAACATCTCCACCATTTC